>NC_056481.1:28394099-28694099 GCF_008729295.1 Plectropomus leopardus | reverse complement strand
CGAATATTTGGCAGATAGTGAAGCTAGCTAGCCAGTAAGCCAATACCACACAACTATGAACTTGTTAACTTTAGCTAACGTTGTTAGCTAATGCTAGCTTAGAGTATCCCCTGAATCCCCCCCAAAACCACCTGAATTCCACGAGGAAGCAAACAACCTCTTTTTTTTTTTGCATTCAGTACAGATGTGTGAGTTTTGTGTGTTTTTTGCCTGTTTTAAAATGGTATATTTATCCATTTCTGCATGCAGTGGGCCCTTAACAGGATTTACTCAAATTCGGTATAAATGAGAAGCAAAATTGTACCATGTGTCAATAGCTTAACCCTCTTGTTAGCCCTTTTACTGTGATGAGGCTACTAGGACTATGTTTTCAAACTTAAAACTAACAGTTATAAACTACAGACACTACAGAACTACAGAAACTACAGAAAGTGAGAAAGTCTATCTCTCTAATGTATATGATTAATAAGCAGGACTTTCTGAAAACATTGATTTGCAGGCATTTTGTTAACAAATCTGAAATCACCTGAAATTGTGTATGTAAGATTAAGTGAGAGAATTGCACAGCTCTGATTTAAAGCAAGGACAGGAGCTAGCAAATAGGTCTTAAATTGCACTCATAATGGACTTAACGAATCGTTACTTCTTGAAACCTGCCACTTGATTGTTAACTTTATAATTTAAAAACTGAATTAAAACTAAAATAAAAAAAGAAAATTTAAGACAAGGCAAGGCTAGTTATCAAAAACAAAATAAGAACAAAAATTGGCCAAAATATGTTAAAATGTAAAAAAAAAAAAGCTTTATTTCTATTTAACAACATAACAATCTGAAAAATAAATCTCACATAATATAAAACTCCTCTTCACACCTTCTGTTCTTCTACCCTATTCCGTTTAGTTTATTGATTTAAAAAAAAAAATTGCATATTAAGTAAGGTTTTGATATTTTTGTCTGTATTTGTTTAAATAAAATGTTCATTATTTTCCTCTTTCTTTATTTTAGAAAATGGTTACACAGCAAAAAAATTTAAGGTCTGTGATATATTGAACAAAGATGATAAACCCATTGCTTGCTTCAGAGATTTGAAGCCTGGAGAAGAAGAATTGGTAAGATGGTGTGACAACAAGTTCTACTGTGCTACAGTGAACTACATTGGAACAGCTGACAAGACAGTAAATGCCAAGAAGGACCAAAGAAGGGCATGAAAAAAAGAGGTGCAGCTGCTCAGAGATTTTATAACCTTCCATCCCAAGCAGTTCAGACCACATCTGCACAACAGTACCCAAAGCTTGTGGGCCACAGTCCCATCCAGCCTCCACCTACCCAGCTAAAGTACCACTCTCTGACTGCCGCTCCACAGTACCAACCACGAACCAGAGAGTCTCCTCCACCTGCCCAGCCACAGAACTGACCTCCATCTACCGAGTCATCTCTCACTGCCCAGCCACAGCAGCGGCCTCCACCGACTGAGTTTTCTTCACCTTCTGAGTCATCTCCCCCTGCCTAGCTGCAGTACCAGACTCTGACTGCCTGGCCACAGTACCAGTTTGGCAAAAATACTGAAGGAGAACTGCAAATTTCAGGATGTGCTGTGTATTATTAGTGAATATATTTCCTCTCTGTGTCACAAATTCATGCCATTTAAGGATTTTATTGTTCATTAAAAGCTAGAACTTGTTTTCTCTCTAATGTAGGGCCACATTAGACAATCGTGTTAAATTTGAAAATTACATTGTAATTATCATTATCAACTTTAAAGCTCTAAATTTTGTTACGGTTACTTAAAAAAATGGGAATATTTCGATGGTTAAACTAAATATTAAAAAGCCTTAGATAAATTTGTGAAAAATGTTATGTTCATCATGAAATTTCTGGATTTTTAAATATATCCCTTTTCTTGACTTTTTGAATATTGCTGCTTTTGTTAAGTAATTCATCCTTCTTGTCACAGGTGGTGAACAACTTTAGGTCTTAAAGAGCTTTGTGGACCATGATCATGGCGACATTTGGGCCACAAAAAGCAGATCTGGGAAGCAAGAGCTGTATCCAGAGAGCGGTCTCTTCCTGTCCCCTACCTGCCTGGCTGCAATCCATGCAGAGGCAAAGAAGGACTGGCTTCGCCTATTTCATCTTCTTTTTGATGAATTCTTTAACGCAGAGGAGGGCCAAAATGCAGTGGCATTTGGGAAACATGGAAAGGTGCCAGATGGGAAGAAAGTCCTGGATAGGTCCAAAGTCAGTGGGATGGGAAGTACATCGCTAACTTGTTTTTGTTTTTGTTTTTTTTTAATTATGTTTATTGCCCCATGGGGTTTTTCATCTTTTGTTTTACATTTTATTACAGATTATTTCCCATGCACACAGGTGGAGGAATGGTCAGAACTAACAAATAAAAGTTATTTATACATAAGCAGGAAGGGACCACAGACCGCAGAAAATGTAATATATGCTACACATATTTGTGTAGCATATATATTTTTTTTTATTCAGATGTAGCCTAAAATGTTTTCAAACACAAACAATAGCAAATAGGGCAGTTGGCTGTTTGGTGAACACAGAGGGTACACTTTACAACAAACCAACAGTATACGCTTATGTATTTTATGCATTATTGTATGTCTGGATATATATATACACACACACACACACACACACACACACACATATATATATATATGTGTGTGTGTGTGTGTGTGTGTGTGTGTGTGTGTGTGTGCGTGTGTGTGTATTCCATAAACATAAATGATTGACAGTACACTGACTTTTCCCCCAGGATCACTTTAGTCATTAGGGCTAACTGCTGTCACTGTAAGCAATTTATAATTGTACTGTCTTTTTCTTCTTGTAGCTTATGTCATGCGATGTTGTTCACTGGATGGATGGATTCTGATTGAGAAAAGCAAGGTCAAGAAAGCTTTCATAAACAAATGCCGCATTAGGGCCACAAAGACTCTGAAGTTGAAAGTGGCATACAGGGGTAATGGACATATGTTGAGATGACCAGGGTCAAGAAAACCCTTACATACAAATACTGCAGGAGGACCACAAAGACTGTAAGTTATTAAGTGTTGTGCACTGTTGTACACACTGTTACACTGTTCTAAAAACAGTCTTCTGGGAAGAGACATATTTATAGTTGAGATTCTCTAAATGGTTAATACCTTGGAGTAACTTTTGCTGTCTTTCAAATGCTGCCATGTTATTATAGCTACCTCAGTTATGATTAGTCAGTTTGTTAAACGTTAATTTGGTGAAGCTGCTAATGGGCGCATAGTAAGTTTGTGTGTCAGTGAGATATGGAGACTTGTTTTTCGGCACTGCACTTTAGTAACAAGCTAATTTTCCATTGGTCATTTTTTTTTCTTTTTATTACCTGCTACAAGTGAAAACACATTTTACATTTCAAATTGTCATTTGACAAGAAATTACATTACAAAAATTACATTTTTGAGTTTTTGTGGTTTATTACAGGAAACAAGGACTACCTGTTAAGTACAGATTTTCTGAACATTGGCTGGGCTGGATCAATCCTCGTCTCACTATCATTGCTGTACCAAAATCATTGCTATTTTGTTTAAAATGAATGCGCTTTATAAAGCATAACTGTACATTGTTGCCATATAAATAAAGGGCATACTTGTTCTAACATTAGGAAGTTTTCCTTGATTTGTAAAACAAATGTGTGTGTGTGTGTGTGTGTGTGTGTGTGTGTACTGATCCATTGTAGCTCCTGTATTGCTCATTACATTCTCTACAGGAGCCATTAAAAGCACCAAAGTGAGTTTAGCCAGTTGTCTCTTTTAGGTCTAAAATATGACTCCTGTTAATCATTCTTTCTGTGGTGGTTTGTGTGTTTTGGAGTGTTTGTGTGGTTTTTTTTTTCCTCTGTGTTTCAGGGACTGGGTGTTGCATCCAGGTGCGGGAGCTCAGGGCACACTCTCCTCACCTGCTCCTGATCAGTAATCACCTCCCTCATGGCATTTAAGCTCCTGCTTCACTCGACATCGGCACCAGATTTTTTCCACTACTCTCGTGGTGAATCAGTCATCTCTCTCACCACCCTCTCGGATCCTCACCATTCCTCCGCTTCACCAGCCTCACCATCGCCTCCTGCCTCACCAGCCCCCACCACCTTGGAAATCACTGGCTCCCTTCCCCCGACACCCATTCCTCCCTTCCCAGCCTCAACTCCATTAAAATTCAGTTCATTGTTCACCTAACTCGCTCTGTGCTTGCTCTTGGGTCCACCTCACGCTCACGGTTCCTCAGAACGATAACACTTTCTCAGCTATTTCTCCCAGTGAATTTTAGGCGAAACATAAAAGAAACAATCCAGACAGAGTAGAAACTCAATGAGCCTGAAATGAGAATCACAAATTTGGCTCATGAGCTGTAGAAGAGCAAGCTTTGAGCAGCTAAATTTTCCTCTGGGACCAAGCTGGACAAAAATTGGCAAGGTGTCTCTTTAAGTTTTAAAGTTGCCTGCTGAGAATGAAGAAAGCCCACAGAAAGGTGTCAGAGAGACAGGATTGAGAAAACAGCCTTGCCTTAAAACAAAACAGAGGAAATAGATGAATACATGTCAAGGCTCATCAGGATCCAAAACATTGCACTACGGTTTGTAATGCTCACAGACAGGATTTTACAACTCTGGAAAGTTACAACAGCAGCAACTATTTCATGTTTTGTCACTATTATCTTGTTGTAAGCATTAGAAATACAGCAATCACATTTCACAGTAGGTGACAGACATATGTTTTTCCACACAAGACCTTAGAACTCTTCTAATGGGACAGGAATGTTTTTTATTCTGTACACAAGCTGTGAAATGGCTTTTACTTAATTAACACAACTGCAGTGTGAAGTATTTTTAGCCTGTTGTCTATTATTTTCCACTTACAGGCTTATAACATGATTGTGTTTCAGGAACATGGCAATTCAGTGGATCCAGTTCAGACACTGATGGAGGACTGCTGCAGCTGCTGCTGTGCTGCTGACATGCTGCTCTTTCATTGCATGGTGGGTTTGACAAGGTGTCAGCCTTTTAAAAACACACTTCAGGAACAACTCTTTAAAATAGATATCATGGGTAGAGATATGCTTGTTTTTTAACCAAGTGTTTTCAGGTAGACAACCGGCTGCATTGTGAACGTAATTGTTGACATATGTGCCTATGTATTATGCAGGTTATTGGCGAATTCCACTAAAAGGCACACCAGAGACCCAAGACCACGTGGATCTTCTGGATTAGCATGATGTCGACAATAAACATTGCAATCCTTAAGGAGGTTACCATACTGAAGGATTGCAATGTTTACCATACTGTTAATTCTGAGATCACAAAGGAAAAAGCAACAACAGCTATTGCAAATTGTATGTAAGGCCCTTTAATCAAGTATGTCATGATAAGGTGGTGGTGGGCTTGTATGGAATAATGCTCCCACCATTCATGTTTGGATTTCATAAGCGTAGCTTTCATTTCTGAGGACATACACAACCAATGCCCCAAACAACAAAGGATACACAAGGTAGCCATGATGCACACCAAGCATGCAGTTCAAAGCAGGTGAATCGCTGGTCTCAGAATGAGTTTGCAGCTGTGTGGTTCATTTATCATCACAAATTTATCTGCAGTGGTCTAAGTGCTTTATGTTGATGCCTGTGTGAATAAAACTATACTGGAAATGGCATTTTTGAGTCTAACACAGTTAAAATTACTGTTTGGCTTAACCCTTTGAAACCTGAGCAACTTGGCTTGGTTTCTTTCAGAATCACGGGATGAAGTTACAAGTTATGAGTTTTAAGAAAATTACATGAATTCAGTAAAAATAAATGATTAAACAAACAAAGAAATGTCTATCTCTTGTACTTACTTGGATAATTAATGCTACCATGCAAATAGAGATATCAGTAAATACCATCAAAACACCCTTGTTTGGTGGTTTCTGCGAGGAGTAAAAAAGCATTCGGGAAAGGAAAAGATTGTGTGCACTGGACTTTCTCTTTCTGAGATCTTTTCCTGTGGCTGATTTTTACAGTCCCAAATATCTCCATCTTTATGGCCTTACTTTTTGTGGACCCACAGTATGCAGAATGGCCATTTCAGCTCTTGCCCCCATTTATTGTACCAGGTCCACATAAAAGCTTGATTGTAGCCATATACTGCAGTATGCTTGGCTGTGTGTTATGGCCACTGATCTTTATGTCTCCGCACAGGGGGAAGACCCCAACCTCAGCAAAATATCAGTTCCATAGGCATTCATGCTTGTGGTGTGTGCATGTGTGTGTGTGTGTGCGCGTGATGGAATAACACCACCGCCACTTCCACCACCACCACCACCAGTCCATCTGCATACATTCTCCCAGGTGGTGCATAGAATAGGAACCTTTAAATGAGGTATGCATATATGGATGAAGCCTCTCCCGTGTCATACGCAAGGCCCTGTGTGTGTTTTCCTGGTTGCATGTGTTTTATTTTACCTTTGACATGCCTGGTGGTGTTAATTGGATAATTGAAAGTGATATGGAGAAAAAGAATGAAAGAGAAGGTGGGGATATGAAGAAGGAGCAGGATGTGGAGAGAGGGTGAAGTTGAAGGCGTCAGAAACAATTAACCTCTAGAATAATAATTCAGGGGTCAGATGTGCTGTAAACACTTAAAATGGAAAAAAAAAAGCAGAGGAAAAGAATGGGTCAGCAGTGAGGTGAATGAGTGTAACATGATAATGTAATGAGTCCCACTGTGGGTATGTGAAACAAAGCACGTGCTGCATTCGTGTGCTTGGGAAAGTGTGTGTGTGTGTGTGTGTGTGTGTGTGTTGTGTGCATGGACCTGTGGATATCTATTGTATTTGACTACACTATTCTCTCTTTGTAAACATCTGAATGCCTCTATGTCCAATGGATGAGCGGTAAGCTGCCATCTCTGGGAGGGTGAACTCTATTTCACGGGTTAGTGCTACAGCGAACAACAACAGCATCTAGCCTTTTGGCTCCATAAAGCACAGCGCTGCTCACTCTCCATCTCACAAATACTGTTTGTCCATTTTCAGTTCCATCTCAGTGGCGCTATCTCTGGCAAAGCCACCACTGCAAGCCAGGTGAGGTTTTTCTGGGATTATGACCAGAGCACCACTGCTCCCCCCTGAAGGCCAGTACCTACTTTAACTCTCTGGACCTTCCAATACCCTAAAGACATGAGCAGAGGAAGAAGGACACAGGAAAAGGTTGCAAAAAACCCCAAAACAAAACACTAAAACTAAGATTTAGGGGGATATATTGACAAAATGAAAATATGATACAATAAGTATATTTTCTTTAGATTCTAAGAACCTGAAAACAAGAATAGTTGTGTTCTCATTAGCTTATGATGAGCTGTTTAAATAGGGAGCAGATCCTCGATTATGGAGATCAGCATGTTGCACCACCATGTTTCTACAGTAGCCCAAAATGGACAAACCAAACACTGGCTCTAGATACGGCCATTTGTGTTTTTGTCTCGGCTACTGTAGTAAGAAGCCCAACTGCAGTGTGCAGCTACTTTATTTGGTGTTAATATCTGTTTAAAACACCTGGTTTGTTTGTTTTTGAGATGAAGAGACCTCTGTGGATTATTCGGCTCACATTAAAAACCTCTTGAACAATCAACACTGAGGGAATTCTAGCTGGAATAAGTTTGCTAAGTATGCGTATAGCTTAAATTTCTGTTAAATTCATAGATTATTCTGTTAATTCACTTTTTATAAACTCAATGTTTTTCCAAATATAAATCTGCACAGGCGAACGCCACAGGTTTACACTCAATAACAAACATTCATGTTTCTAAAAATCAGGTGCGAGGGAAATGTAAAGCATAACTCACTTAACACTGACTTAACTCATTCCACTGGTCTGTTGTAGAAAGCACTGGGCTTTGGAGGAAGATATTCAGTCCATAGAGGCCAAAATACACACACACACACACACACACACACACACACACACACCTTTGTTTCTTTCACACTACTTCCAGGAGTACTAAAACTGCTGAGCTGAGAATAATTTAAACTAGCATTTTCAGCTTGTGTCAGTGGTGGAGGGAAACAATGCAAGACTAATGGGTGGGTGGTGGAATGTGTGTGTACGTCTGTGCGTGTAAGAATGCATGCATTTTTGTGTGCTTGTGTATTTGAGTGCACAAGAATCTTCCAGCAGTTGTTACCTTAATGCTAACTCAGGCTAATGTATTCAGCATATCTTGGAATAAATGCACCTACAGAGGGGCTCAAAGAACTTCTGCTAACTCAGGCTAAGGTGCTAGCTCACGAGCATATGGCAGGCCATAAAGGGAGATCGCTGTTCAGTGGACGTAAAGCATACAGACACAAATCCCCAAAAGAAAAGCCACTTGACAACTCCCCTATGTCCAAGCACTCCAGCCACTGTATCACTTTAATCATCCGGATTAATCATCCTCATCACCGAGATGGGCCTCTGTGTCCAGTAATGAGACACAGACTTGGGAAGGAGGAATATAGCCTGAGACTGGCTTTGTTCTGTACTTTACTACAGTAGGTTATTATGGATGAATATTTGCAGTCATGATAAATAACTTTTAGTGAAAGAATTTATGCATTAGTGTAAGATCTTACTTATATTTAATTTCTTTGGCTTTGCGAATGGAATACCCTGACTCATTACATTTTTATAAATGTTTTGTTTCATGATGGTGCCCCCATTCAGAATGCTATTGATGTCCGTCTACACTGACAGAGAAATTCTTTGTATACAGCAAATTGAATTATTTCAAACTGTATTTGCATAGAGCTGCAACATCACTATTCTATAGTCCGACAGTGACACTGACTAACAGCCAGGGACAGACTGGGAATGAAAAATGATCCCAGACTTTTTGACCATGCTGCAGAAAGGTGATTGCTGAGCTAATAAAGTAATAAAAATTAGTCCAGTTTGTACTAAACTGAATGAAACAATTCAAAGTAGCAGACTGAACTCACTACGTCTACATGATGTTGCAGTCAAATGACTGTGTTAATCTGACTAAAGTGGACTTTTAAAATACATGTAAACATGGCATAATATGACTGAAATCATATTAGGTCCAATGTATACACACTGAAACTGATGTTGCAGGGCTGATGTTGCTGATGTCAGGGTTGGCTGTGACTAAGGATGTGAAGTCTATCTATCACAAGGTTGATAGTTTGATCTCCAGCACTTTGCAGTCTACTTGTGGAAGTGTCCTTGGGCAAAATGCTGAAGATACTGATACTGAACCGCCATAACCCTAATACAAGTGCAGCGTTTGTACATCTAATTTGCTAGCTGAAAAAACAGACAAATAGAGTCCTTCCCTATATTTATTTATTTGTTTTGGTATATTCTTTAATTTAGCCTTTTAACACCTGGATTGACATCAGTTTTCTTGTGCTGCATTCAGACACTAGCATGAAAACCTCTGAAACCTAGAACAATTGGTTATATTTCTTTCATAAACACAGGAAAATACATAATAAATGCTCATTTTTTCTTGATTAGTTCCCCATGGCCCTCTCCAAATGTTTTTAAAAGAAATCAAAGGGTTAGATTTCAAAGGGTTAGATTTTTCAGTGGTTATTTTCACAACACAATTTGTGGATTACCTTCACTTAAAATTTTCAGTTGTGTGGGTTTTAATGGTTTTTTTTCAATTTCAATTTTATGGCATTATCACATATTAGTAGCTCCAGTGTCAGCCTAAAACAAACAGAGCTTGGCACAAAAGACACACATTTATGCATGTACATAGTGATAAATAACTATGGACCATTTACAGTTGGTTGAGAGAGAGAGAGAGAGAGAGAGAGAGAGAGAGGAATGTGTAGAGTAGAATGAGAGTAGCAGCTCCTGTCTTTGTGTGTAAATGTGTGTGTGTGTGTGTGAGTTGGTTGGGAAATGTGAAGTGAGACGGACACAAAGCAACAGAGAACAAATAACTCATTATGTGGTCATGCTTGACCCTCAGGGGCAGCAATGTGTGTGTGTGCTTTCCTTTTGAGTGAGTGTGAGTGTGTGTGTGTGTGTGTGTGTGTGTGTGTGCGTGCGTGTGCATGTGTGTGTGAGAGAAAGATGGAGAGAGGGCTCTCTTTGTGTGACACGATTGGTACGCATAAAAAGCCCCATTCTGCTGACAGTCGCAGAATGGCAATATACACATATATACACACACACACTTTCACAGCCCTCCTCCTCCCCTCTCTTGTCCTGCTGCCGACACTTTATTGATTCTTAATGACACCAGAGTCACTGTCATGGATCTGCTGTGACCACTCTGCTGGCACTGTTTCATTATATCTGGAGAGAAGGAGGCACAGAGACGGAGACAAAAGGAGATGTGTGTGATCCTGTGTGTGTGTGTGTGTGTGTGTGTGTGTGTGTGTGTGTGTGTGTTGTTGTCTGTAGAAAAACAGAAACCCCCATAAGCTCCCTAATTGTCAAATCTCACCACCCCAATTAATAACACTAAAATATAAAGTAATTTAGGATGGCATAACCTCCTGAAACTACGGAGGTTATAAAAAATCTGTTTACTGTTCACTGATGACTGAATTCATCTCTCGTCCCCTAACAGAGAGCTCTCATTGCTAAATTGTTCACACATCAACAGACTTTTAGCTAAATGATTAATGTAATTTGGTTTATCATAATTACTTTCTCCACTCTGGCCAAATGAGCAACAGGGTAAGTCTGTTAGCTCACCCAGCACCCAGACTCATTACAGAGAGAGGTTTGACTGCTGCTGGACAATAAATCCACATGGCAGACATGCTGCTGTAAATACTGGAGGGATAGACTGATATATGGGGCCAATGTTGGGCTTTTACCCCAGCAGTGATTTGGTTCAGTCAGCAGTCAAGGTTTCAGTCTCATGTTCTGTTCTGTTCACATTCTACAAATGTGGAAAGATCTTTCAAAAACAAAAGAAAATAGAAATTGATGTGCACTTATTTTCATCTATTGAATATTGATAAAACAGGTGGCCGCTTATTACATAATCAGTATAATGCTGGTGATTCTTTTCTAAGCCATTTGTGCTTTTCAACTGGAATGGAAATTATATTAAAATTTGGAAACTGGAATTGCCGCCACGCAGTTGTATGCCTCTGTCTAAGTTGCACTTAGAGTTTACATCCATGTCTGTGAAAATGCATGCTTCACACATATCTGTCCGCCCAGCAGAACAGAGGATTTATGAAATCGGCACAGTTCAGGTGGGCACCTGAGATTAGTGTCATTTGTGATTGTCATAATGTAACAGTTGACCTTTGACCTCCTGGATATAACATGTCAGAACTTCATCATGAATTGAACATATTAAAAATTGAGTTATGGCGAAAAACATGTTGCATGAGGCACCTCACCTAGATTTTCAACCTTCAACCATCAGATTCTTGTAGGTTCATTCTTGAGTGCAAAGTGGACAATTGAGTCATATTTGAGGAAACTCCCTCAAGGCTATCTTCAGATATTGTGTTCACAATAATGCAATGTATGCAATGTAACCATGACCTTTGACCACCAAAATGTAATCAGTTCATCCTGTTGTCCACTTGAAAGTTTGTGCCAAATTTGAAGAAATTTCCTAATGGTGTTCTCGAGATATGTCTTTTACAAGAATGACGAGATTTCAAAGTCACCAGGGCCTTGACCTCTGACCACCAAAATCTAATCAGTGCATCCTTGAATCAAATGTCTGCAAAATTTGAAGAAATTCCCTCAAAGTGTTCTCAAGATATCTCGTTCTCAGCACTGAGATAGCTGCTTAGATAGAAAACCCTAAACAACACTCAAAACTACAACCTTGATTCCAAAGCAGTTAAGGTGCTATATTACACATAAATACACACAGAATGCAATGATTTGCCATGCTTTTCAATGACCTATTTTCAATCGAATTTAGTACAAAGGCAAAATATTTAATCTTCCAACTAATAAACTTCATAATATTTTTTAAAATATATACTAATTCTGAATTTGATGCCTGCCACAGGTTCAAAAAAAGTTGAGACTGGGACATGTTTACACCTGTGGTATATCAATCTTTCTTTTAACATCATACCAAACACCAGTTTTCTGATTTGTCTGTGCCCAGTGATTTTTGAACAATGAACTGGCTCCTGCTCCTAACCCTGATCTGTAAGATTTTACCGGAAGGAATACTGACTCTATTGGTCTACTATGATTTGGTACTTGACACATTCAGACCTTCACTTGAAAAACTTGTTGATTATAGTCTGGCCTTTCAAATTTCTCCTTTACAGATCACAAGTAGTTAGACTTTGCTACAAGTACTTGCAAATGCCCATAACTAAGATGGTCCCTCTTGCTGTGACAGATGTGCTTCATGCTGCCAGATCAGACTCTGTGGAGTGTGATTTATGTCATATATTGGGATATGGATAAGGAGTGGGGGGTTGTTTGATATATGCCACTGGATTAGTATAAAATGGTATAATCAGGACCCTTGGTGAGACATAAGTTTAAGAATTGAATTGAGAAATTACTGTAGAAGTTGATACCAACACACCACCTACAAGTCAACCTCAACAACACTGAGTTGTGCTCCAAAGAAGAGAGAGGGACAGGTCATCAAGACATGTCCATCACCACACAACACCATGGTGGTGCCAACTCAGATGGTAAGAAAGCTGGGAGTAGGGATGGGGATTGTACATTTTTACTGCCATTACTGAGACTTCTTAACGACCCTAGTCTTTATGATATTTATGATACCTTTCTATTATTTGGTGGAAAGATGAGGCGACAGTACGTTTTTAACAGAACTGCAAAGAAAATCCTCACTCAGAGAACTGTATAATTTTACTTTCTTGCCAAAAATTACATTTTGTTTTTCTGGATTGTACATTTGAACACATCATGATGACATTATATTTACCTTTGCCAAATAGTCATTTTCCTGAACCAACCTTGAACCCATCAAAATGAAATTTTATGCAACCTCATTTAGCTTGTTAATGTTATAACTGACATTTTAAACATCTTATGCTTGCAAAAGACCGTTCCCACCTGCCTCAAGAAAGCCATCATCGTCCCTGTACCTAAAAAGTCTGCTATGTCTAGTCTTAATGATTACCACCCTGTGGCTCTTACCCACATCCTGATGAAGTGCTTTAAAAAATTGGTTCTTCAGCCAGGGGCGGATCTAGAAAAATATTTATGGGGTGGCAAGAAGGGGGCAGGCATTTTTGAGGGGTGGCAACATATGACAGATGTGTATATACTGAATTTAATAGTTTGATGAGAAATAGTATGTACACACTTCATACGGGCATGGGCTGACATTTACAAACTCATACAGACAAACTTAATCTCATTTGAAGTTTAATGTGAAACAGTTCATATAGTACAGCACTTATTAGGAGATAGAAGTATGGTAACACTACTGTTGGTGGGGCATTATCGCAGGAAAGGCATTAAAGGAAGCAAACAGTTTTTGACTGTGTCAGAGTGGCAGTGTTGCAGGCAGCATTTGTACAAGAAGAAACTATTCAGAGAAAAAACTTAACCATGAAGATCTACGGACTGAGCTGTCCTAAGGTGAGCATTAATACACTGTGTGGAAATAAATGTGTCCCAGCACTCAAACAAGGTACTGGACATCACTTTTATTCTTTACTGAGAACACACATCCTCTCCATTTCTCCCTCTGTAGCTTGAACATTTTTTTTTGTGTTTACTGATTATCTTGATGTTGTATTTACTTCACTGACAGTTTTCCAATGTATATACAAAAGAAGAGACATTAAAAAACAACAAAAACAACACTGCTTCCTGTTCAGCAGGATTTACACCATTTACACCAGTGTCACATTTTAAACTTTTTTTCCTCACACTAGGTTTCATTAAAGGTGATATCAGATTTTCACAGTTGCCAAAACAAAGAAATAAACACAGAAAAAAAGAAAAAAGTTGAGTTCATCATTTTAACACCTTTGAAAAGGCTCACCAGTGAGCATAGCATGAAGTTGGCATGCCTATATTAGCTGAATGCGGCGATTTCCATGTTGCTCAGCAAAACGCTTCACAAATTTATCGAGATCTAATGCTTTTGTGCGTTTTGATTCAATGCTGAGTACAGCCAAACTCGATAGTCTCTTTTCTGTCATAGCAGACCGCAAATAAGTCTTTATGAGCCGGAGAGATGAAAAACTTGGCTCACATGATGCACTGCTCACAGGTAAAACAACCGCTATTTTACACAATCTGAACAACTCATAAAAAACATCCTGGTATGGGTCCAAAAACTGAGTGAACTCCATTAGAGTGGTAGGACTCTCCTTTTCAAGCTTTTTTCTGTCTAGTACTCTCCTCGTCTGATGTAACTCGTGTTTGAGATCCTCCATATTTGAGTCATAAGCTTTAGCCAATAACAGAACAGCTTCCTCTCTCAAAAAATTTGGACTTGATGGATTTAGTGCCTGGACACCCTGCATTATTTTACAATTTGTGTTAGAAAATCTTTTTCCTGTTTCTCCAATCATGTTGTCCAGAACTGGATAGTACACAGAGACGCAAAAAGTGTGTTTGCTGTCTGGAGCTACATGCTGTCCCAAGGTGGAGTGGATGACAGTATCCTGAAGCACCTTTGTTGTCTGTCTCGGCCTCTTTGGTTGTCTTTGAGTTGTATCAATGTTACTTTGTTGACATAAATCAAGAATTTCACTCCACATTTCCTCAAAAGAGGCTTGACTACGGTACTGGATCAGTGTCTCTTTAAGTGCTTCAATAAGTTCAACAGCCTTAGCATAGTCCACTGTTTTAGATTGGAGCATGTCTGATAAAAATTTGGAGTCACTCAGGACTTTTCTGAACAGAACAAGAGATCCAGCAAAATTCAGGTCAATCTGAGCCAGTATCCCTCTTGCTTCAACAGCTCTTTGTGGATGGTTCTCAGATGCGAGCTCCTCAAGCACCTGTACTATTGCAGGCAACCTGTCCATAACATTGCGACATGCTCCCTTGGTGCACCATCAAACATCTCCCGCTGCACTTCCAGCCATTTGTTATGTACATATGACCCAGACATGAATACATACAGTCGTTCCAATAATGAGAAGAAGTTTCCTGCATCTGCCACACTTTTTACAGCGTCTACAATAACTAAGTTCAAGCAGTGTGCACTACAGTGAACATAGAAGGCATGTTTAGCTACTTCTTTTATCTTTGCTTGAACACCTGCATGTGCCCCACGCATCACTGCCGCACCATCATAGCCTTGGCCGACAAGGTTTTCCTTGTACTCCAGCCCATGCTTCTCAAGGAAGCATATAATCTTGTCACTTAAGGCAGCAGCATCCAGGTGTTCTGCCACATCAAACTCCAGAAAGCTCTCATGAACCACACCGTTGTAAAAATATCTCAGAACAAATGACATTGTTCTTTTTTCTGAATATCCTTAGTTTCATCAACAATAACTGAAAACTGCTTGCTCATTTTTACTTCCTGGATAATTTCCTCTTTGACCATTTCAGCCAAGCACTCAAGTATTTCATTCTGTATTGTTTTACTGGTATATTTTGCATTTTTAGCTTGTTGTTCAAGTCTTTTTTTAATGATGGGGTTATGGTTACCCAGCAAGTCTAACATAGACAGAAAAACACCCTTTTTTTCTGAGCTGACGGACTCCCTGTGACCCCGCTGTGCTATGTTTTCTGTGGCTGTTAGAACTAAAATTTCAGCTAATGTTCTAATGTAGTACTGATTTTCAGCCACCTGCTTTTTCTTTTGCTCATCCATTAGTCCAAACATTGAGGTGTTTTTATCCTGAATTTTCTTGTTCTCTGTCCATGCAAACATTGCATTTACATGTCCTTCAGATCTGGCATGAGAACAGAAACCACTGTCTTTCATTGTAGCCTTTTTCCAGTTGCAATAACCCTCAATGAGGTGAAAACAGTCCTTGGAGCATCTGGGAGGGAAAAATGCCGACATGCAAAACAGTAAGCTGCATCTTTTGATTGTGAGTATTCTAGCCAGGGATGAGCTTTGTACCAGTCACTGCGGAAGCTTCTTCTGGCTCCTCCCTGGAGGGTCTTAGGGAAACTGTCTCGCATTGGCTGCGCTGGCACCTCACACCTGGACTTGGATATGTCTAGAAGATGGAGGGGAGGAAAGATTCAAATTGCATTACATCTGAACTAATTATACAATACAACAACTAGTAAAAACAAAATCAATTATAACCCTCAGAATGTGTTAACATACACTAGGATTTTAGCCTGGGAGAGTATTTTTAGGTTAATTTGTTTAATTTTGGAATTTAACCTGGCCACTATATCTACAACACATTGTACACAAATATTAAAACTCTGTCCCTGTCTCATTACATGTTCACAATTTTCCCACAAGCTTCTTCAATTCAATTCATATTTAAGCAAACATAAATATTTGTATTTATTTTAAGAAGTCTAAGCAATGTCTCTTAAATGCACCTTACATCAAAATGTCTGTTTATGTCATTTGTCGTTATAATATATATGTAACTTAGTATACTATACAGCAACAATTTCCATACCATGAGGACCAGCTCGACTAGAGATGGTTGGTGATGGATCAGGCACTCTCCTTTCTCTTTCACTGTCTGAACCCTGCACGTCGTCTTTCTCGCTTTCTGCCTCCTCATCTTGGTGAAGCTCTCCCTCCTCCATCTCTTCACCACTGTGGTGCTCTCCAACCTCCTCCTGTCCCTGGTCACCGAGGGCTTGTATTTCATCACTGTTCTGTTGCCTTGTTCTCTCTCCTTCAACCTCGTCTTTGTCTTTTCTCTCTCCTTCCACCTCATCTTCTCCATCACCCTTGCTCAATTGTTCATTTTCTATTTCTGTCGCCTTTCTCTTTGGTGAAAAAAAACTGCAAATGCTACCTTTCCTCTTCATGTCTGTAAGATTCAAAGTAAGGCTATAGTTATCAAAACAACGTTCTTCAACCTGATTTTATAATCTCAAAATCAGCACTGCAACTATACTAGCACTTTGCTTTCATCATAATTACGTTTCTTGATAGACAGACATATAGATATTTGCTCAGTTTTTACCTTTCTCCTCCTGTGTCTTCTTTCCTCCCGACTCCTGGCTCCCTCGCTTTTTCAAAACAAATCAGTGTCTTACTGCGCCGGCGCTGCAGCTGCTCGCTGTCGCTCTGACGTCATGTCGTGCTGCATTCATGGCAATCAGACATTGGAGTTCCTCGATCGAAAATGCCAAATTCGTCGCTGCAAATTGGGGTGGCAGCAGGGGTGGCAAGGCTTTCTTTTAGGGTGGCATGTGCCACCCTATGCCACCCCAGTAGATCCGCGCATGTCTTCAGCACATCAAAGACAACATCCCTGCCAGCCTGGACCCTCACCAGTATGTTTTCAGAGCCAACAGATCCACAGAGGATGCCATATCTATTGCTCTTCACTCAGTCTTCACTCATCTGGAGAATAAGAAACATAAGGATGCTGTTTGTTTACCTCAGCTCAGCATTCAACACAATCTCTCCCATGAAGCTGATTGGAAAACTTAACACTCTGGGCTTTAGTACAACACTCTGCAACTGGATACTGGACTTTCTCACACACAGACCCCAGAGAGTTCAGATTGGCAGTCACACCTTCTCTACATTAGTGCTCAGCACCGGAGTCCCCCAGGGTTATGTGCCCAGCCCTCTCCTGTTCACACTGTACACCCATGACTGCCATCATCGGCCATATTACAAACGATGAAAGTTGATACTGGGAGGAAATCGACAATCTTGCAGAGTGCCGCACAGGAACAACCTACTGCTCAAAGTCAATAAAATAATAAGTCAACAAGGTGATTGTTGATTTAAGAAAGAAGGAGGCAAAGACACACTCCTGCCTACATTAGTGGAGCTGAGGTGGAGCAAGTGACCAGCTATAGTTTCCTTGGAATTACTATTACTGAGAACCTATCTTGGTCAACAGCACATCACCACCCACGTCAAAAAAGCACAGAAGAGGCTCGACTTCCTACGAAAACTTAGGAAGGCTAAGTTCCAGAGCAAGATCCTCGTTAACTTCTACAGAGGAGCAATAGAAAGCATACTGACTGGAAACATCACAAACTGGCATGGTTCGTGCACGGCCCAGGACAGGAAGGCTATACAGCAGGTGATTAAAACTGCCCATTTACAGAGCATCAGTGACCTTGGTGAAGTGAGGTGTCTGCACAAAGCCAAAAAGATACTGAAAGGCAGCAGCCACCCCAGCCACAGCCTCTTCACCCTGCTGCCATCTGGAAAAAGATACAGAAGTATCTGATCCGAACCACCAGACTACGGAGCAGCTTCTTACCCCAGGCTGCGAGATTCCTCAACTCTTACTTCGATGCCAAAAAGATGTAGCAGGATTTAGGATAAATTTTAATTTAACTGGACAATAAACCTACCTTGTGCGTTGTACCTTATTTAGATTTTAATTGGGATTTCAACATTGGATTACAATGTTTAACTGATGAGACTTGCTACCTCTGATGCTAATCCAGAATGCATCTTCCTGACTGCTATACAACCTTTCCCAGTTTTCCAACACCACTACTTTTCTCTGCTGACTACACCAAAGACATTAGCAACTTGTTTACATGGTCCTACATGGTTTGAATTGATTTATTGCAAATTGCTTTGCCAAAAGCATCTGCTAAATTAATATGATGTAATGAATGAATGTGATGCTGAGTTAACAATCAGCACAGGTGCCTATGAAGATTGTTGTCTCAGCCCAAAGCTGTTCAAGCTATACATATGACAAAGACAACTTCATGTCAGAAAGAGGTTGGTGATAAATAATGACAAAACAAAGAAAGCAGTCAATCAACATCACGCACTGAGTTGAAGTGTTTTATTCTTTAGTCTTTCTAATCGGGAATCTCTTTTAATTGGTGGTTTTGTTCCTGATGACACTGGCAACACTAGCTTTCAATCATGACCATAGAAAGATCAGATTCAGCTGTTTAACTTCTTTTCTTTGGCTGTCTGAACAATGTGTTCAGCTTGCATCCAGACAGATGCAGAAAATCCACTTCACATGATCTGACTAATGGCGGATTTCCATCGCTTGCATGTGTGTTGCGTTACGGCTCCACTGCGGTTTTGCTCCGTGCTCCATCATCCGTCAATCCCCACCAGTTCCGTTTTGAGTCCGGCATGGTACCGCTGGATCAGCTGGAGTGGCGACACTGAGGAGTTCTCGCGGTCATTACAATCAGAATCAAGCGCAGTATATCATTACAGAAGAAAAAGTGGTAACTCCATTCAGTCTGTGGATTAATTATCGTGATGTTAATTCACTCCCATAACTCCCAGTAAGTTGCTCCACGCCATTTCCTTTCTATGGTTGTCTTCATAAAAGGATGTGTAGTGTCATAAATTTTGTGGTTTTCCACCTTCCAAATTGGCTTCTCCTCGTCCGTGTTGCTGGTAATGACCTTCGTAAAAACCTCTGACCTGATGAATACAGGCCTGGATCCGCTCATTTTGACGTTTTGTTGATGTAGTTAAGTGAAATATGATAAGACATAAACACGGAGTGTTTTATTCAAAAAAGTAACCGGATGTTTTACTGTTGTATCGCTGTCCGATTTTCTGTCTGCTCTGTGTTAAATTCGGCTGAATTTATGCGAAGTGATCCTGGGAGCTGGGACAGAGTCAATCTGCAGAGAAGCGGAGCTGGTGGAAATTGACACACAGACAAAAGTGCAATCTATTTGCTCCATCTCCGTGACAGAGCGGAGCCGGACCGCACACGGATCTGGTGGAAATCCGGGGTAACTAGATTTAGTCATAAACCAGATTTAGTCTGTATTTTTGTTTGTGGCTTAGACATAAACTAGACCATTCTAGACAAAAATCCCCCCTGAAATGCAGCAACACACAAACAAACATACCTACACATTTTTAGAAATGTTCCAAGGTATCCTTAGTTGGGTGTTTAGGTACCTGCAGAGCGGCATTCTGGCATCCTGGATAATATCCATTAGTGTTACAAAGTTAGCTGTTCCAACCATTTTACAGCTGGTTTCCAATGGAGACAGATTTGCAATAAAGTAAGCACAGCTAATAGCAAAAAGACAGAGATGATGTTAAAGCAGAGCTCAGGTTAAAAAATATTTGCCTTCTGACTCTTCTCTGTTAGTAGTAAAGCAGACAGTCAAATTAGATCAAGAGCGGCAGTGAGGCGGCTGTGTGATTGCTGTTTTAAGGCTAATAATGTTTATATTCAAACCACTCTAGGATACACTTCAGTTTGTATTGGCAATATTGGGGCAGTGTTGAAAACCTCCCATAATTAGCCAAACACAGTGGCTCTTCTCAATCCTCTTGTAAGTAACGGGTCAAACTCTAGAGTCCTTGTTTCAAGGGATCTTTATGGTAAATGGACTGCACTTGTGCCTATCAGCTCTATCAGCTCTGACAAAATCTCAAGTATTTTCATTAACGAGCTAAAAGGACTTTTGACATCAGGCTTGATCTGACACCAAACTGTACAACCAAGTTTGTTTCAAGCATAAGGATCAATTAAAGGTTATTTTAGCACAGAAAAAGAACTGTGGATGTTCTCTCTTATCCTCTATAGTTAACAAATAGATTGCTTTATGGTTCATGTTGATAAACCACAGTCATTGGCTGGCTTGGCTGGGTTTGGTCAGGTTTGGCCAATCAGTCCAGCTTTGTAGGGATTTGCATTTCCATTTCAACAGGGCTACCTACATAAACGTGAGTCTTTAACTGATGAGAGATTGTCTCGAGTGAATTATACAAGTAGCGATGTCCACCACTGCTTTTTGCAGGCTGTTTGGTAGGGTGTCTGTTTCCATCACACAGTAGACAGGTAGAAGAAATTGACCTGCTGGAGGTGAGCAGCTTGCGTTGGTGTAGTAACGGCCTGCTGTCTGCAGCTCTTCATCTAACTGTGACTGATTCTGCTTTTACTTTCCTCCCTGCCCTATCAGTAGACCTTTTTAATTGAAGAAAAGCTGTTAACAAAGTTTCGCTAATTTGCTGATGGACACATTTAATTTCCCCTTAGATTATTCACAATAAAAGTCCCCTGAAGACTTTATTGTGAAGCAGCAAAATAAAGAAATGTGTTTTTGGCAGCAACTTAACAGACTCCTGTACAGCTGAAAGCGACATGAAACAGAAAAATAAAGCAGCTATATAAAGTACAAACAGGGACTGAGGAGAGAAACGAAACTCTAAACCTCAGAGATTCAGTTAAAGCTGCAAAGGTGCTGAGAGCTGAAATTACAGCTGTATGTTTGTGTTTTTAATGACAAAGACATCCAGCCTATTCAAACAAGACTAGGTAAAAACCTAGTATATAGCTGGACTGTGTACATAGGTTCCCAACCTTTGTCCTTCAGAGACTTATTTAATGCAATTGAGTAAACTGAAGACATATTTTAGGGATATATATATATATATATATCTTTTTTATTTTTTTTTATTTTTTTTTTTTAATTAAGAGAAAGGCTGAAAACAAAGCAATGTGCCTGTGGCCCCAGGCCCCCAAATCACAATTATAATAAGAGCTCATGTGCAGCTGGATGAGACACAGAGTAATGTATCCCTTGTGTTTCTAAATAATTCCATCCAAAGTCTGACAAAACCTTACACTAAAACAAAATAATCCATAGAAATCTAAAGAACTCACTTTGCACTGCTGAATATTTGTCTGTTGGTTCATTCAGACACGTTGGTGCTGTAAGAAGACGCTCAGCTCTGTTTGTCTGTCTCTCTCACTGCACTGCTGTCGGACCATCAGCTGTTTGATCTGTGATAACGAAACACCGCCTTTGTCAAAGGTATTTGTATCAAAGTCGTTCACTGTCACTGCTGTCACAGTGTTTTGGTGTGAGATTTGCTTTGGTGTGAGATTTGCTTTGGTGTGATGAGTGCGTGTTAACCAACGGTAAAAGCTTGTGTCAGAGCGTGAGATTTGGCAACCCTGAAATTAAAATGCAGAACAATACACTTAACGTTAGACACAGTCACACAGCGGAGGGGAGCTGCTTTCTCTGGAGCTGTACCCGCTGATCATTAACGCATGCTCCCTCTGCAGCTCCGCCCGGAACCAGGGATGAATGTCCCCATGTGACAGGCGGAGGCTGTGCTGCCTTCATCTGCTATCAGAGCCATGCTCCGCTGATAGTTTGTGAATCTTCCTACAATTCTACAATTCTACAATTTCATTTAGCAGACGCTTTTATCCAAAGCGACGTACAACACAAGCAAGAATTTAGACTTAAGGAAAAAAAACCCTTAGTAAGTGCAAAAAGTGCTTCAGGTGTGATTGGTCACAGGTATTGCCGTCTAGTGGCAGAAGAAGTGCCGCACAGCCTAGGTGTTCTCGTAACAAATGAGTTTTCAATTGTCTCTTAAAAGTAGAAAGGGACTCAGCAGAACGCACAGAGTTTGGAAGTTTGTTCCACCATTTGGGAACAACAGAAGAGAAGAGTCTGGCCAGAGATTTAGAGCCGTGCTGGGCTGGAAGCACCAGGCGTCTTTCGCATGCAGAGCGTAGTGGGCGAGAAGGAGAGTAGACCTGCATCAGGGATTCCAGGTAGGCTGGAGCAGTTCTTGTGATTGTTTTGTAAGCCAAGAGAAGTGCTTTGAATTTGATTCTGGCTGCCACTGGAAGCCAGTGAAGAGAAATTAGCAGCGGGGTGACATGTGCTCTTTTGGGCTGGTTGAAGACCAGACGTGCTGCTGCATTCTGGATCATCTGAAGAGGTTTGAATGAGCATGCAGGGAGGCCTGCCAGAAGAGAGTTGCAGTAGTCAATGCATGAGATCACAAGAGCCTGAACCAGAAGCTGTGTGGCCTGTTGGGTCAGGAAGGGTCTGATCTTCCTGATGTTGTAGAGGGGGCCATAACGGCAAGACCGAGAAACTGAGGCCACATGAACCTTAAAGGTCAGCTGGTCATCAATCATGACACCCAGGTTTCTGGGCCGGTCAGGCTCAGAGAACTGGTTGCTGATTGCAGCCACCTTTTCAGTGAAAAAGGAGGACAACATGTCTGGAGTCAGTGTAGGGGAAGGCTGAGCAGCTGGAGGAGAAAGCAAGGAGTTAAACACCATAAACAGTTTTCTGGAGTCAGTAGCAGCACAGATCTTGTTCTGATAGAAGGCTTTCTTAGCGGACTGCAAGGAAGAGGTAAAGGAAGCAAGTTTCTGTTTGTATGAGGACAAATCAGTGGGTTCTTGGGATTTACGCCACTTTCTTTCTGCTGCCCTGAGTCCAGTTCTTTGTTCTCTCAGGACTTCAGAGAGCCATGGACTTGGTTGTTTTTTCTTGGCTGGTTTGGACACCAGGGGGCAGAGTTTGTCCAGAGAGGATGCCAGAGAGGAACAGAGTGTTTCTGTAGCCTCATTAACAGAAAGTGAGGAGAAGTGTGAGTGGTCAGGCATGGCAGAGCTCACCTCATCAGACAGCTGTGCTGCTGTGAGGGACTTATGGTTCTGCGGAGGGAAATTTTCTGAGTGGGTGTCTGCAATTTCGGAAAGGTAGCTGCAAATTTTACCAAGAAATGGTCTGACAGGTGTAGTGGGGTAACTGTCACATCTGCTATGGAGCAGTTACGAGTCAGCACCAAGTCAAGGACTTTACCAGCTTTGTGGGTGGGAGGAGAAGGAGCTAGTACAAGTGCAAAGGAGGAGAGTAGTGCCAGAAAGTTGTTTGCTAGAGTACTGTCAATGTGAATGTTCATGTCTCCCATGACAATCAGTGGTGTGCCATCATCAGGGATGTCAGAGAGTAACATGTCCATTTCAGAGACAAAGCCATCCAGATTACCCCCTGGTGGGCGGTACACAACCAGAATATATGCTTTGATGAGAGCATCCTATCACTGCTAATTAACAAACCGAGAATTCTGTCATTGTGGCAGCACCTAGTCCACCACTATAACACGTAATATTCACTTCAGTTTCAATCATTGTCTGATTTTCTCCTTTTATTTGTAACAGCAGCAGCACCACCTGTTCTGACACAGTGACAAGTATCAGTTAATAACTTTAAATAAATGGAGGCCTAGTTTTATATAGATGGCTGTTCCTCAAACAAAACCAACGAGGTGATCCTCTCTCTCCTCCATCCAAAACTGACATATCGATCACGGATGGCTTGTTAGCTGTTGATCATGCTATTTTTCTACAATGCTGCCATGTTATATGGCTCACAGAGAATGAGTAATAACGTAAAAGTAATACAGGACCATTGGCTTCTGACAGCGTGTCCACTGTTTCTGTGCCTATTTAATTTGAAATAAGAACAGCCAATAATGAAACAGCTACGTCACATCTCACTCACACTGGCCAATGGTGACAACTCTATCACTCACTCACTCACTTACGGAAAACCTCATATGTAGTGCTGCGACCACATGCTGCCGTCCAACCAAAAACAAAAAAATCACCTATATTTATATATATATATATATATATATATATATATATATATATATATATATATATATAAAATCGTGAAGCCAAGGCTTTTGGTTTTGGTATGTGAAAAAATAGAGGTCAGCACACCAGGGAGCTCCCCTGAAAGGATTAGCTCGAAATATCACTTATTTTCACGGAATAAAATCCTTTAAGGGGCATCCAGCGCCCATTACGGGATGTGCGTGTCTTTTTGAATCTCTGTTTTGGTTTTGGTATGCCACCCTCAAATTTTTGATGGCCCCACCTAGCCAGCCCTCTGAAAACAATTCTGGGGACCTCACTGCAAGCAGAATGGTTACTCTCGTTCATATAGCATTAAAGTACTGTATTGGTGTAGACTAAAAATAAATAAATGAAACCTTTCTTTACAACAAAAGAGAGTGTGCCTTGTTGTTCTCTTTTTTTCAATGAATTTGAAAGGGATAGCATTGCATGTGCCTGTGTATGTGTGGCTGTGATTTTGTGTAGATGCATTAGATGGAAGTATCACTTCAGCCTCCTAAGACTGAAAGAGAAGGCGGAAAGACACTGACACATTGTCACACCGACACACCGACACACACACACACACACACACACACACACACACACACACACACACACCTTGGCTGGAAAGTATTGCTTGCTGATTCTAAATAAAACATAAGTCCCTGTTTCCCATGAGAAGTCTACATTACTGTTTCTGCACAGGACAGCAAAGTTTGCAGCCATTTTAGAGCTGTCACTGTCTGTCTCTCTCTCTCTCTCTCTCTCTCTCACCCTCTCTCATTTCACTTTGATTAAGTTCATTATGATTTGCAGGCATGAATGTTAAGAACAATATTGCCATTGCATCAAGATAAAAGTTCAACATTTTTACATGAAATCACCTTGCTATTGTGTATGTTTGAGAGAGAGAGAAAAGAGAGAGAGAGAGACTGGTGGATGAGGTTTACAACAATACACAGTGAAAATCAATAGTGCAATAATAATACTCATTCATACTGGCAGTCACAGAGGAGCATTTATTACAATGATTATAAATATTAACATTGACAATAAAGATATGAGTGAATAAATTATTGTCTAAATCAAATCAGCTGTTTTACTGCCAAGATATCTTAATAAAATAGCTACATTTATCCATCAAATTCTCATTCCTCCACCTCATTTTTTGTTTTTTGTTTCCATCCACAACAATTGTGGAGCCCAACCATATGGCATAAATGTATTTCACTTCTGTAGGCTCAAGGCAAATTTATACTATGCATGTCCATGTAGCCGCAGGGATGGCATGACACCAGGTGTATTGTGTACAGAGGCTCAAATGGCTCTTCTTCTGGCCATGTATATGGTTATTTTAAAATATATCAGAGGTCAAAGCTTACAGCCAACTCTTCTCAGCTGGGCCAACTGGCCTAAAAACAAGACTCATTCAACCAACCAAACAATATGCTTAAACTCCTACCATCTTGATCCCGACTGGCAGTGATACAATCACATAGGAGATGTTTCTTTCAGGAGTCAGGGAACATATGAGACGGTATGGTGAAATTCTGTAGTTCCACAAGGGAAAGGAAAGCTAGCCATTCATGGTATCTGATTGTGTTCTTAATCTGCAGAAGAATACTGTGAAGCATGCTGTGTGCAGACTGGGTTGGAGTGCGGGGTTGTGGAGAATTTATTTACGAGTAGTGATTTTGCAAAGTGACTTAAAGACTTTTTGTCGAAAGATTATGGCAAAATCCAACACACTCCCGTCCCAGCTTGTCACATATTGCCGCTTTACAGTGGACTTCCATGTCTACATATTACACTCTACGTATCCTTCTGCATCTGCTCTTTATGTTCCAGGAAGCAGCTACCATGATGTCAGCTAGGGATGCACCGATCTGACTTTTTCAGTCTCGATACCAATACTGATTCCTGGGCTTTGCGTATCGGTGGATACCCGATACTGATCAGATACCATTGTTAAATTTTTAAACTGTGTACCTCACCTTGTGGAGGAGACTAAAGGCATAGAAAATTAAATAGGAGGACATTTACATATTCATTTGACCATGGTTTTTTTGCACTCCGCTCTGTCTGTCTCTCTCACTGCGCTGCTGTTGGACCATCAGCTGTTTGATCAACGATAACAAAACGCTGTGGATGCGCATACGAAAAGTAATTTGGTCAAACATACAAATAGTCGTGGTGTTCACATTGCTGACAACCGTGTGCAGCATGTGGAAAAAAATGCAGAGCTACCATTTCTCTAGATGTGCCATGACTGACAAGCAGCTGAGACACGCACTGCTGAAACGGCCCAGTGTCATGATAGCATCATGGCAGCCCTCCTCTTCCCTTGTGTGGTTATTGTTTGTTTTCCCTTGTGTGTGATCCCCTCATGTTTCTCCCCCTACTCTGTGTCTGTGTCTGTGAGCTTGGTGGGCGTTGCCTTCTCTGGCAGGCTGTGCCAGGTGAAACTCAGTTAAGCAATCAACCCTCCAGTATAAAAAGAGCGGCTTGAGACTCACTCGTTGCCAGGTCGTTCCGTCTACTCGTGTGGTAAACTCTGCTGTTGATCCTGGCTCCCTGTCAGTTTGTGCGTTTCCCTGTGTGCCTAGCTTGTAAAGCTAATGTTTTATTGTCAGGTCAAGTCAAGTCAGTTTTATTTATAGAGCCCATTATCACACAAAACATGGTTTGCCTAAGAGGGCTTTACAGTGTACGACATCCCTCTGCCCTTAGACCCTCACATCACCCAAGGAAAAACTGCCGAAAAAGAACCCCTGAACGGGGGAAAAAAAAAAAAGAAAGAAACCTCAGGAAGAGCGGTAGAGGATGATGAGGGATCCCTCTTCCAGGACAGACGAGCAATAGATGTCGTAAATAGCAAATGAAATACAATCATGGCAAAAAAGGAAAGAGAAAGAGAGAGGGGGGGAGAGAGGGGGAGAGAGGCACAGCAATAATAGAAACAGATGCATGTCATAGTACAATAATGGTAGGTGTGAAATTATTAATTGCACTCTATGATGATGTTGAGGGAGATGATAACAGTCTCATGCATATGTTGATAGGGAGGTGTCCAAAGGCAAGATCACAGCATCGGCGCAACCAGGACCAGACCACAATCAGGGCAAGCGGGGGGCACAGTATCAGTAGAGCCACAGCACGAGCACAACCAAAGGCAGGTCGCAGCATCAGCACAGCTATTGTGTTTCTCTGCTGCAGATAGCCTTGCTTGTTCGTGCTTCCACACGTCATTCTCATCACCTGCCTGCCTGCCTGCCTGCTTGCCACTAGTCGACCTCCCCCTGGACTGTGTTCATTGTTGTTTGTACTGTGGACGCCATTACCACGTGGAGGACGCCACGTTTCCGTGTTGTGACCGGTTCTGTTGGGCCGCATTCTCACCTGACACCTTTGAGAGGTGTTCAAAGCACTGGTGAAGTGTGGATATTTTACAAGTTTAGAATAAGAGTGGGCTACTAAATTCCAAATAGCTGCCAAAGTTTGCAGCAACCCTGACTCAAACTGACCTGTCTTTTTTGGTTTTTATCTTCCACCTAGAAACCTTTAACAGACCTGTATGGGAGGATCTCAGGTTCAGGACCACGTGGGGTTAGCATGTCACAGACAGAGACAAGGGCCATCTCCCTATGTGCCTTAAAAGTAGTCATGCTAATTCTCACATCTGGGCTAAAATTGTATGGGTTACCTGTGTAGGGATGTTAGATTGGGCTTATGCGTATTCTTCTGTTGGATCTTGTGTCTTTCTGCGGTCCAGTTGAAGCTTGGACTGGTTGCACTGCCTCAGACAGGAAATAGCTTTGCCAAGATGGAAGGAACAGTATTTTAATACACATTCTTCTCACATTTGACTTCTATAATGTCTGTTATGCTGACTAATTTTTTTTGTGTCTGCTGGTGAGCTTATGGTATCTAAGCCATTAGGGGATCTATTTTCATTTCCTTTCTATTCTTTTCTCCACACAGAGGCTAGAATTGTTTGTTTTGAATCCACAAAGATTTGCTGCACATAAGTGATAGCCTTTCTCTCTCTCTCTCTCTCTCTCTCTCTCTCTCTCTCTCTCTCTCTCTTTCTTACTCTCTCAGTCTGGAGTGGACTGGATAAACCTCTAAAGCAGAAGGACTATCAATATATTCTTTATTGTGGCTTCCGACAAAGCCCTTTTGAGTGCTTTATGTCGGCTCTCTGTGAGCCTGCCATAAGTAGCTGTAATCATTCATAAAGAGTTATGGCTAGTGGCTGCAATGCTGCAGAGGGATGGAGGAAAAGAGTGGAGAGGAATAAAATGAGAAGAGGTGGATGAAAATAGGAGTAGAAGAAAGCTCAGCAAGACAAAAAAGAAAAAAGTGATTAAGCTTAACGATCCTATATTGTGTTAATCACATAGCAAATTTTGAAAGACAAACACAGGGCTGTTAAAAATTGTTGCGTATGTCACAGTTGGCCCCTGGGTTGGACAAAGGACATTACTGTGCTGTTTGGACCACTAAATATTTGGGGAATTAACAGCAGCATTTGCCCTTTGGCAATATTTTTGCCAAAAGGTCTTTTTTGATATGTCTTTAGCAAGTATAGGTCTTACATCTCAAAGAATGTCATTCTGTTTGAGAACAGAGAGAAAGAGCAAAGGAAATCAAAATGGAGTGGGTGAAGTTGAAGAACGGTGGGGAAGGAAGATAAACAGATGATAAAGAGATGCATAAATGATCAAAGTGTGAAGGAAAGAAATGGGGGGAGAGAGGTGAAGGGGGGGCATGGAGAGAGTGAGAGAGGCAGGGCTTCTTAAACTAATGAGATATTGATTTGGGAGAGACACACCTCCTTGGGGCTTCCGGCTGACACTCGGATAAATGGGCAGCCATTCATTACTCAGAGAGAGATATATACCGGTAACACTCATGCATGGAGAGAGAGAAGAGAGAGAGAAGAGAGAGAGAGAATCTGTATCAGACTGAATTAAATACAAACATCACAGGGATAGAATGAGGTTAAAAAAAATTGAAAAAATGGACAAAGGGTTAAAAAAGCTGGGAGAAAAAACAATGTTAAAATGATGGGAAAGAAGTGAAAAAGTGTAACAAAGAGGTATTGGGAAGGAGTTTTGTGTTCAGGTTAAAGGAGAACTTTCAGAATCAGGCAGCATCAGGCCGGAGCAGAGGGCTGGATTCAAAGAAACGGTTACCACTCGGGCAGAGGCTGCAGGAGAGATCAATACCATCCTAAGATCAGAGACAGCAAACACTGACAAATGCTTGTTGCTTGTTTTTCTGTCTGTCCTTGAGATAAAGTTTTCTTTTTAGTTTAAGGTGGTATGATACAGCCATATGTGCTGGTGGAGATATGTAAAAAATAATGAGATGGTGCGCAGTCCCCCTACCAGCCAGATTTAGGCTGCTTTTACACCGGTAGGTGGTTTCAATTGGTCTGGACTGGGGGTGGGGGAGAATTATACATTGTTGCATTTTAGTTCTGGTTTGGCTCATGTTCATACAGACTTTTTACAAATGAATCAAGAGGAGTAAACATGATGCTCTACTGATTGACAGGGAACTCATCCTACATCATCAGTGTATCACCAGGTCTCGTGGGGAAATCAAATTCAGCTGACTGACAGAAGCTCATGCAGCAATTTAATGCTTATAGATTGTTTATATTTATGTTCTTTGGTGTTGCAAAGAGCTCACAGAGAAATGAATCTTATTCATCTGCTTTTATTAGACTGCAAAATGATTGCATGTCATCAGGGCTCCTGTTGGCCATGTGGCGTCCCTCAGCATCTTGCTTTGTTGTTATGTTCTGACATAACAGAAGAAAAATCTTAAAAACTTAATAAACTCTGCATAAATGTACCAATACAGAAGAAGTATAGAACAGACATTTTTCAGCAGCTGCTGCAAGTTCTGCAGTGAAACTTACAACAGCAAGACTAGTTAGATGTTCCTGTCCCTCCCTGTTGTTAAAGACAGGTATGTTTTAATAAGCTTAACTTTTGAAGTACTTGGCTCAGCAGAGGCCACTGACTTGATTTATAACCATAATATAAATATAAGGTATGGTAAGGTAGATTTATTGAAAAAAGTTTAAAAAACAAAACGTCATTTTCAAATATGAAACCATGCTTGCGCTGCCGCTGTGCTGAGGCACTGATATGGGCGGCACTGGTCTTCATCGAGATCAATTATGAGATCTCAGGCAAATTTCAGGATCAGTAGATGGTTTTATTATAGTTAAGCTGTTAAAATCATGCTACAATCACACATTTGCTATCCTAAAATCCTATAGGGGACCAAAACCCCCCTTTTCATGCGGTTCAATCCGGTTCTCATTTGAAACTCATCAAATACGTCCACTCTGTCAATGCTTTCAGCAATGAGCATGACAGCAAAAACAATCTTTGAACGCAGCTGAATGGCGTCAGATGAGAATGCAACCAGACAAACCTGTGGTGCTGTTATTATACACTGGTGGATGGCCAAAGGGTGGATGACTGAAGGGCAGATGGCCACAGGGCAAGAGGCATATGCACATGTAACACGCATAGGCGGTGTCGCTTGATAACGTGCCAAACAGAACCGGTCGCGAGCACATGAAACATGGAAAGATGGAGTCAGGTAATAACACTCCCGGTAACCATGTAATATAAGGAGCGTGAGTGCTTATAGGGTGGGTCGGAGGGGCGATGGATCAGTCCCACAATCAACTGACTTTCATCTGGGAGTATGGATTTCACTTTTTGTGTGTGTGAGGTTTTGTGTTCTACACCTTCCTAGGTGCCTCTTTTACCTAAACCTAAACTATGACTTTGTTGCCTAATCCTAGCCATTGTGATGGTCGTCATCTGCCTCTGCATGGCACCCCCATGAGTCAACACAGCCGTCAGATTAACACGAATGACAGGGCTGCATTTTTTTAAAAGTTGCCTGAACACATTGCATGAGAAAAAACTGATGTGGGACACTGTATGCAAAGTCAATCTGTGACTGGAATGACTGGAGGGTCTATGGTTTAAATCCCCACACTTATTGAAAAATTGGTATGGGAAAAATCACGTGTGCAATAATTACATCATCATTCAGTAAGCATGCTTTCAGGTACTGAATCCTCAGCTGTTGTAGAGGCACTGCTCAGTTGGCCTACAGGGCAGCTCCAAGTGAGAATACAGACTAGATGGGTTTAAGAAGGGCAGTGCTAGGAAATCCAGCAAAATATTGCATTTGAATTTTGATTTGAAAATTTGTATTTCCATTGAGATATTTGCCTCACACAGTAAAACTACAACATAACTATCCAGATGCCAGTGCCTTTCCCCATGAATTTACAGAGGAGAGATTGGTTACAGAGAGAGGTTGTTAGTGCTGATGCATGACAGAATCAAATATCATTGCTAAAGAAAAGCAGAGTACGCTTCAGCAGAATAATTCCTGGAGATAAAACAAACACTGACCATCACCCAGGAGCCCACTGTACAGTGTGGAGGCAACAATCAGCATAGTTTTAACGTAACACTATGCAACATACATACGTGACAAATAGCTATACTTGGTCAGTGTCCCTCAGTGTCAGATATTCACACAGCACACAGTAACAGCCAGGAAGTCCACATGGAGTTGGTGGTAGGGGAGTCGAATGGTAAATGGACTGTACTTGTATAGCTTTTTTCTAGTCTCTTTTTGACCACTCAGTGCTTTCACACTACATGTCTACAATGTACAAAGTACTTCCTGTGGCAGCTGAAGAAATTCAACCTGCCAAAGACAATGATGGTGCACTTCTACACTACCATCACTGAGTGCATCCTCACCTCCTCCATCACAGTGTGGTATGCTGCAGCCTCGGCAAGGGTCAAGAACAGGCTGCAGAGAGGGTGATTGACTGCCACCTACCATCTCTCCATGACCTGTGCACCTCCAGGGCCCTGAGGCATGCAGGTAGGATTGTGGCTGACCCGTCTCTGGCCAGACATGGACTTTTCAAGACCCTCCTCTCTGGCTGCGGTCCATCAGGACCAAAACCTCAAGACTCAAGGACAGTTTCTTCCCTACTGCTGTCACCATCATAAAAAATACTCAGGCTCTACCCCCTCCCTCACCCCCCACATGATACAGGCTCTAACCCAGCCCCAGAGTCTGAAAACAGTACATTATTGTTAAGCTAAATAAGTTTTTATGTGTTACATTAATGCACACTGGACTAGATTTCTTTACATGCACACTGTCATTTAACTTATTTATTTAGCTTGTAGATATTTGCACTGTAAAACCAACTTCTTCCCATCTGCACTTCCTCCATTGCACCTTTTGTACATACATTTTGTGTTCTTTATATTCTGTTTTTTCATTTTATATTTTTTCTTAAATTGCTTCTATATTTTTTATCTCTTATATATGGGGTTGACTATCTTGTCCAAGGATACTTCAACATGTTGCCTGCAGGAGTTAGGGATTTAACTGCTGACATTCCGATTAGAGGACGACCTGCTCTACCTCTGAGCCACAGTTGCCCCAAATGGGTGGGTCCAACACACTCTGGATTTCACCCGGGAGACTGTGTTAGTATGTGTAGCGTACTTCACTATAGACATATGTCAACAAAATACATTATCTTAACAAACATACTTTTTTTTTTAAGCCAAACTATAATGTTTTTTTTTTCTACACCTAACCACATAGTTTTCATGCCTAAGCCTCAGTAAGCTGACCCAAAAGCAAAGTTGCTTAGCTAGGTTTATTTTAAAAAGTGACTATGCATATAACAAGTGAAAACTGTACATTTTCTGTGAAAAAAGATGCTCACTTAAAAAAAAAAAAAGAACAGAGTGAATGTAAAAAATGTAAACTGACATGCTGTCCCAAGGCATCCAAAACTTACACTTACATCTAGAGCGTCATAGTTTGACATGTGGGGCCACTGACCAATCATGGGTATGTGATGAGTTGGGAGTACGAATGTCTTTCACGTTATACTTATGTCACATTAGTATCAACATGTTCTCATTCCAACTCGTTGCATGTTGTAGCTATGTCAGTGGACTTCTACATATTGAAATGCCGCTAATGTGATGTCAACAAGTGCACATAGCAGGATGACGTGGCACACGTGTTAAAACATGCCTGACCCAGGAAACAGATTTGTGTCACATTCAGAAGCCAAAGGATGCTTTGTGCATCATTATGAATCTCAGAGGGGGCGTGCGAAATTATAATTATATATTTGATTGCATGGGGATGAGAACGGGTTGTCAACATGTTCATTTTGTTATTGTATCAGAACCAGAGTGGCAGCTTGACATTCGAAGGTAGAAGTGTGGTACAAATACAGAGTAAGCAAGGTTATCAATATCATTTAGCAACAGAACTTCAAAACAATTCATGTTGGTTTTGAGAGGCTAAGCATCCACACCAACCATGAAAACGATGTAGTATTTCAATATGTATATATTCCAGTAGCAATTGTAATGAACAGTCCAGCTCTCATAGTACAAAATGCTGTTATGGCATTAGATATTTACTTGTGGAAGCCCACCACAAATAAATGAACTTGTGGGAAACCCTGCTCTGGTGTGTTCAGTACATTTTTCAGTCCCAGCACTGTGTGCAAGTTGTTTATTTATTTAACAAAGATTTGTCCTTTCTCTTTGGTATTAAAGAGACATTAAGTATATATATTTTTTACTGTAATCGTAAAAAATAAATGGCATTACAGAGAATGTGTGTATCTATTCAGACATAAACAATTAACAATTATTTCTGTTAAGCGCGTAAGCAGAGAGATCGTAGCTGTGTTTAGAAACTGTATTGTTCTACTGAATATTGTGGCAATTGAACAATGTTTGACCAAAATCATAACAGTCTCATTATGAAGCTCCCACGGTGATGCTTATGCTCTGCCCTCTGTTTACATTTCTGCTTGCTCAGTCCTGGGCACCTTTCAGGGAAAATAAGTTTCCAAACAAACTGTTTTTAAAATGAAACCTTGTAAACACTCAATGTTAAAGGAGCCTCACCACCCAGTGTACCATCAGGTGAGCTCGTCTTCCCTGAGGCTGGATGAATGTGTAAAACAGAGAGCAGAGGGTGATGCCATACATCTGCAGTTCAGAGAGCAACAGGACTCAGGAGCAGGTTTGAAGATCGATGTGTTGCTGCAACTTAAGGAGAATTCCAGGTCCAACATTACCAAATCCATATTTCATGAAAGTTGTGTCATGATAAGAAAGCCCAACTACTGTATATCTATGGTCAGTTTTACTACCATTTAGCAAAGACATTATAATCTAATTTAAAGGGATAGTTAGGATTTTTTAGGTTTGGTTATGTGGTGAAGTCAGTGTGTTATAGATGTCTGTCCGTACACTACCAGTTAGAAGAAGTGAGAAGGGTCCTGCCACGGATGCTAAGCAATGTACTATGACAGTTTAAATGCATGCTTTATTGAGAGGGTTTTTATTACTTAACCTTTCCGTCAGACAGCCCACACCAACAGGGAAGCCTTAAAGAGGCTTCATTTCCCTATCTATGCTTTCATTAAAGCCATTGGACTCCGCTGACAAAAACAGTATTTTGGGCTATACACAGGAGCTGCTGGTATACGACTGCTTTCATCAGTTAGTTTGTGTTATTGTGTGACTTTGGTGAATCTGAACTGACCTTTTTAAACACCAAAGTTACACAATAACGTATAGATAATGACATAGATGTGGATGCTTCCAGTCCCCTCTCTGTCTAAATATGTGCTACATTTAGGCTTTTGTGTCTATTTTTCAAGTGTCAGTGATACTTTTTGATTAAATCAAGTCACTAGTCTGTTAACTCTCCTTCTGCTGGTCTCTAATAGCTAGCTCCTAGCTAGGCAGGTCAAGTTTTTAAATGCAAACAATGAGGAAACATGGAGGAGACTTGGAGAAGATAATGTAGTTTGTCCTTTTTTAACCACCCTGCGAAATAAGAATAACTTTAAAAACATCACCTAATATATAAAGCCATCGTAGCTGAACTTAGACTGGACTGCACTGTGTGTCTCCACCGCTTCCTATTACAGTACACTTTTAGGACATTTTAAATATCAGCAGCTTTCCTGCTCTTCCACTCTTTCCTTTAATCTCACATCTAATTTGCTTCTCTCTCGCTGCAGTGCAGCTGTCCATCTTTCTCATTCTGTAACTTTCATTATCTTTATGTTAAATTAGCACAGAGCCATCAAACATCAGGATGCCACAGACACACACAGCTAATGTCAGTATGAAAGCCTTAAAATCTTCTATTGATCCTGGTTCCTTTAGATGCTCACTGTTTGGAAGGAACATATTCATTCTTTACCAGCATCTCCTTTCCACTTAGTTCAATTAGGTTTCTTGAAGGCAAAGGGAAAATTATGGTCTCAAAACAATTATATTCAGCTCTCAAAACAGAAGTTATCTTAAAGCTGTAATAGTATAATTTCACACTCGCAACATGCATTATTCATAGTCCTTTTTTTTATCCAATCAACCAGAGATCCAGCTGTAAGCAAATTCTGCTGTTTTTACCTAGAAAAAAAGGCTTTTCTTATTTAATTTTTCTAATCAAAACTTTTCACTTTGTTTGTCAGTTCATTACAATTATTATACCCGGTGTGCCTAAATGTATTTCCACTGCGAGCCCACTTAAGAAGTCGTATAGGAAAAAGCAAGCACACTCCCAGGAACAATATCTAAACACAGCTAATTGCACTAAAAACACACATAGCGCATTTAAGTAGTGTGAGAATACAATAGAGATTGCTAATGTGGTCATCTGTTTCACTGGATAGTGAAATTAGATCATAAAGCAAAGAGAAAATGCTTGGTTGGTGCAGCACTGTTTGCTTCTGTTGCATTTCTGAAGGAACAAACTATACACTAAGTATCCTTTTTATGGCCCCACATGCTGACATGACGGTTGGTGGTGGTGGTGGTGTGTGTGTGTGTGTGTGTGTGTGTGCGTGCGTACGTGCGCACACGGTGGTGGATATATGCATCTACAGTATGTATATGCCTAATGATGAATGAGAGAGGCAGGCTTTAGCTCAGAGCTGTGGTTCAATTTAAAGACCTGCAGTTGTCTGGCAGACAGTAGTGAGGTAACTTCAGATCCACAGACATAGACAGAGTGGACAGAGCTCACCCTCCACAGACCAATTGTCACCATGAAAGTACATATACTGAAAAATGAGCGCTAAATCAAATGTTTCTTAAACCCGAAGGTGCGTTTGATGTGCTGGGTTTTTCCTTAGCAGTGTAAGCTATCAGTAAGCTCACTGACAGCAATAGGTTGGTACAATGTTTAGTGTGTGTGAATTGATTAGGTCATATTTTTTATTTCAGATGCATCCCAAGTCATATCGTTCTGGAGGCAGGCTTCAATCCAGACAGAATCACCACATTCTCAAGAAAAAAAACCTGCAGGTGCATTTGTGTTTTTTTCTGTCATCCCCCTCTCTTTATTTCCATTTTCCCCTATTTTGGTCCTCTTCCTTTATTTTTTTAAAAATGTTTCATCATCTACCTCTTTGACTCTCCCGTCATCTCCTTTCACTTGTGTAGTGACTTTAGTAGTATTAATAGTTTAACCCTCTGAATTCTGCAACAGAAATTGTTTCGATTGTTATTTTTGCTTATTGCGATGTCATTTCTTGGAATATCTTAACGTGCTTCATATCTCCAAAAATCTGTACAGCATAAAGTATTAAAAAAATCAGACATGTTTTTTTTTTGTGAAAAAGGAAGACATCAGGAGTGCATTTGGTGTCCCTCAATACTTCAGTACTTCAAAAAAAGGGCAGGGACTTGTAACCAAAAAACTGTGGTGGAAAAGATCCAGATCCAGGCACTCAGGATCGTTTGCAAAGCATAAAAGGCCTTTAATTCATAGGGCTATAAACATTAAAAATACACCAACATGTATTGGCTTGTGCCTTCTTCAGGGTGCACCCCAAAGAAGGCACAACGTTTATATGCTTTGCAAACCATCCTGAGTGCCTTGATCTGGATCATTTACACCACAGTTTTTTGGTTACATTTTCCTGCCCTTTTTTTGATTTTACAAAATAAAAACACAAAACATATTTATCCAAAATATTTCTAAATGCAGAACCATAAACAAAGTATTTCTCAATGCTAAATATGTTATTTGAATTATGTGAACTATTTAATTTTAGAGATAGGCATTCTGATGGATTCATCATTCACTGGTGCCACTGTGAATTTTTGTACTGCAGGTATCATGGCGTAAAGACGTCATTATTTGTACACAACGCGATGAAATGGTAGATGGAAGCCTGAGCTTTCTGTAGCAAAAAGAAAGAATGCTCTAGCTATATGTTTTTCATTTTAGATCAATATATAATGGGATTATGCAGTTAACAATCTCCCACAGGGGTTAGCTCCCAGGGAAATTCTGCTGTTAGATACGGCAAAATGCTATGACTGCACAGCCTGTAAGATAAGGTAACATAAGGTAATAAAGTGATGACATGAAAGACGGAAGCCTTCGCTTTCTGTTGTACAAAGAATGGATGCTCGAACTATTATGGTTTTTATTTTAGAGTGATATATGTAGAAGATTATGGGAACAGCGATTTCCCGCAGCCATTATGGGGAAATACCTGCATAATTACGGCAAATACTATGCTTGCACTGCACATAAAGTAAAGTAACATAAGGTCATGGTATGATGACAGGAGGGACTGACTTCTTAGCTTTCTCCTGCAAAAGGAACAGACATTCTAGTAATTATGGCTCCTATTTTAGATCTATTTGAACAGGAACGTGCAAACAATGAAGACTGTTGCTTTCAAAGTCAAAGAAAGGTTTGGATGCTTGAACACATTTCGGTATGCTTGATGGTCTCTTAAAAATAAAAAAATAAAAAATAAAAAAGACAACAATTTTGGTCACAGATAAAGCTGATTCATTCTGATTGCAGTAAAGCCTAAAATCTGTGTGGTGCACAATGCCCAGGATAGCATCTTTGCAGGTTCAGTGTTATTGCTTTGTCCATGGGAAAACAATGGCTTATGCCAGCACATTGTTTTCTGATTCTGTGTAGAGAGCTTAAGTTTTCTGCCCTCTTGCTTCTATTAGTCCTGGCTCCTTCAATCTAACCTCCTCCCTACCCTTTCTTTTCCAATTGCTTCCTCCCTCCTCGATGTTGCAAAAAGATTCTCAATGAGTGATCCACCACAATGATTCTCTCCAAGGACCCTTCCAGAGGCCAACCAAGAGACTATTGATTTCAGCAGGTTTTTGCTCTCCTCTCTCTTTTGGTCTCCTCCTTTCTAAGTGGAGCATCTTCAGTAGGCCTGTTATGGCCAGTCAACATCTTAATGTCTCCACTATTGAGTGTGCGCTGATTGTTTTAGCTGGTAGAGGAGGGCCATTGACCCATGAGGGCCATCTTACAATAGGCTCTGTGGGATAACAAACCAGCTCCATGGACAAGAGCCACAATGATACATCAGAGAAGTGTCCTCTTCAGGGACCAAAAGGGCAATCAAGAGACGAAACAGATGTAGAGAGAAAAAGAGAGAGAGAGAGAGAGAGAGAGAGAGGGGAAGAAAAGAGAAGAGCAAGATTAATAAAGGCCAGTTTCAATCAATAGGCAGAAATGACCAGAGCTGGGAGTCAGAGCTGTGAGGACTCTCTAACTGTGTAGGGTAACAATATTGGCCAGCCCAATACAGATGTATGTGAGTATGTGTGTGTCTGACTCTACATTTATGACCTGTTCTATCATTTTCAGTCCCATTTACCCTAAAGAAACAGTCAGTACATTCACACAATGTAAGAAAATTTAGTCAAGTCTGACTAAAACTAGTCTTTTAAAATACATGTAAGGTAACATATAAGACTGACTGAAATCGTCTGTGTCAAATTTTTTCAAAGTTGGGCTAACACCTAGATAATGCAGTTGGGAGTAGTAGTCATTCATGAATACACTTTCACCGGACATGAACTGGCCTAGGCTTTCTGTGCATGCTCCATAGTCCCTGTGCCGGGCTTTGACCTGCAAGTCGAATGGCATCAATTGGTAAAAGAAAGCTGGGAAAAGCAAAAGAAGAAGGAGGGGAAGAAACCAAATGGACAAAGTTACCAAGGAAAGGGCAGAGTACATACGAAATGTGCAGCGCCAAAAATTTATCTATGTTTTCACCGCTTGCAGGTGGCAAACGCAACACGTTTGCCACTTGCTAACTTGTTTGGTATGTGATGTAACAGGTCAACCAGAAGAAAGTCTTTTAGCAACTAACTGACATAACAAGGGGACATACTGTTTCTCCACTGACAGTGGAGGAGTCGGATATACATAGTCAATAAATGGATTCTGCCCAACTGCTTGTATACTGGGACACTTGCGTTTCTCTCTGAGTGATTTTATTCACCAACTCTGGCAGCTCTGCGGTCTCCAACTGCCAATTCTACATGTCCAAATGGTGAAAGAAAGCAGATAAAGGCTGATACATGGCCGTTTCCAGGTCAACTGACACTTGTGGTCCCAACATTGACAATCAGCTGACTATAAACCTGGTGTGTCAGGGCCTTAAGGACTGAGTGTGTTGTATGCTGTACACTTTGTGAGGCTACTTGAGGCAAATTTGTCAAGTCAAGTCAAGTCAATTTTATTTATAGAGCCCATTATCACAAAACATGGTTTGCCTCAGAGGGCTTTACAGTGTATGACATCCCTCTGCCCTCAGACCCTCACATCACCCAAGGAAAAACTCCCAAAAAAGAACCCCTGTAACGGGGAAAAATAAGGAAGAAACCTCAGGAAGAGCGGCAAAGATGAAAAGGGATCCCTCTTCCAGGATGGACAGACGTGCAATAGATATCATAAATAACAAAGGAGATGCAGTTGTGGCAAAAAGGAAAGAGAAAGAGAGAGGGGGAGGGGGGGAGAGGGGGAGAGAGGCACAGCAATAGTGGAAACAGACGCATGTCATATTACATTATTAGTGTGAAATTATCAAATTCACTCTATAATGATATTGTGGGTGTTGATAAGAGTCTCATGCATATTGATAGGGAGGTGTCCTGATTGTGATTTGTACTGTTAGGCAACATAAATAAAGTTGACACAACTTGACTGAGACCCTTCTACAGAAGGTTATTCAGGGCAACACATATACTGTTTTTACATGCAGTATGTGTTTCTGTAGACATAGGTCTGTAACGCATATAAACAGAAAACAGATCCACACCTGAAAAGATATACACAAAAACAAACTCTGTCACACAACAGCCACACAAACTCTGTAACACACAAGCACTAAAATTTATTCCAATCCTGCCTTTCTTAAGGGGCCCTGCACCACTGGAACAATAGTTTTGCCCTACAGAATGCCTGTATGAAATACAACCCCATTCCCCCAGCCAGGACCCTGTGGTTTTGTGATAAATCGCTCTCCAAACTGCAATACAAGAGCAAAGCATGCATAACCAAGACCTGGGAACAGGTTGTCTCTGCTGCTTAGAACTCTCACTGGATTAAAAAAAGTCAGTGCTTTAAGTGCAGTATTCTGATCAGTGTTCCCCATCTAGCTTTAGTTGAGTGAGAAGCTTTATCTGAGCAGCATTTAAAGAACTAATTTACAGAAAATGCTTCAGCAGCTGGACTTTTAGTGCAGTATGTTGTCTTTTGATGATGTGTTTCTCTTTCTACCATTTCTTAAAAGTCAGTTAAAGTCCTAACCCTTAATAAACATTTTTCCAGCAGATGTTTCAGCATGTCAGAACAGGGAAAGCACAGAGGTAATTGATAACATAAAAATTACTGCTTTCTGTTTATGATAGCCAGTTCCAGGATATCAGCATTGTGCCTCCAGGCTCACTGGCATGGTTACCAGGACACTTGATGGATGTGAGCCATTCAGTAAGTTCTCAAACACAGTTAAGTGGAGCTATGGTTATAGCTACTATTTTAGTCCCAGTATACAAGCACCGGGGGATAATCGATTTATTGAAAGAAGCATGTCCAACTCTGCCATGGTAGGTGGTAATATGTCCCCTTTTCGCTAGTTGCTATTGGACCTTCTTCAAGTTGACCCATTCCGTCACATACCAAAGTTAGCAAGCACCCAGTGGGTTGCATGTTGAATAGCAACAACATGGCTTACTTTTTCGTGTTGTACATTTTGTTTGTACTCTACCGTTTACTTTTTTAGCTCCCTCTTGCCCAGCGTAGGGACTAAGAGCATGAACTGGGTTCAAGTTTAGTTGATGCATATACATGAAAGAGTAGCTCGATTCCAAACTGCATTATCTAGGTTTGTTAATTCAACTTTGAAAAATTTGACTTGATAGTATTTTCGTCAGACTAATATCTTTACATGTATTTTAAAAGTCCTGACTTAGTTGGACTAACACAATTATTATTATTTCGTCAAATGAATCGCTTTTTTTGAGGGCTTTATCATTCTCGAAAACTAATGAAACTTTGCATGCATCGGGACTGGTGAAAATTTTTGTATTTTATAGGTGTTGTGTATAGGTGTCAAAAAAATTAACTCAGTAGCACCCCCTAAATGCCAGCCCCAGCAAACCATTACATGTAGAGGTATGAAAATTTGGAGATACAAAGAACAAGATGAACAAAAAATCCTCTTGGAACCATACTCTAAACCCAACAGGAAGTTAGCCATTTTGAATTGAAATGTCATTTTTTACGATTTCATGGTCATGGAATTTAACCAACTAGTCCTACAGATTTCAATGGATTGACATTAAAACTTGTAAATCCCACCTTCAGATGTGGGTGACCCTTGATTGTGACCAGTTTTCATTTTTGATTAACAATATGGAAGTTATCAGGCCCAGAAGTTATAGGTTTTGCCACGTAACAGGAAGTAGTTTTTTTTAACTCAGTTGTACATGATCCAATTTGCATCAAACTTCACATGCTTGATGAGAGTCCCACCCTGAACACATCGTGGTGCTTTCACTATTGATTGAAATTTTCATATAAAATTTCAATCAATAGTGAAAGCGCCACCTATTGGTACAGAAAGGACAAAGTTTTACACTAAGAGTTCCAGCTCCTAGCAAGTTGACTTGATTGATCTCATAATTGTGTCAACAAATCATTAAGTTCATCATTAAATTTTGTTAAGATATGCCCATCTTGGGTCAAGTCATGACAGTTTTTGATGTCATGTTGCAATATCGAAATTCACCATGGCGTCACGGGAATGCCATTCTATGAAAACTCACAATATTCATTTTCAAGCATCACCAACATCTTAATGATCTTTTGACACAAGATCAATCAAGTCAACCTGCTAGGAGCTCGACCCCTTGGTGTAAAACTTTTTCTTTCCTACGCCAATAGATGGTGCTCTCACAATTGCATAAAATTGTCATATAGATTTGTTAAAGGCCAGACTCTCATCAAACATGTGAAGTTTGATGCAGATTGGATCATGTACAACTGAGTTAAAAACTACTTCCTGTTTTGTGGCTAAACATGTAACTTCTTGGCCTTATAACTTCCACATTGTTAAACGAAAACTCAAATGGGTCGCAAACTAGGTTTGTCCCCACCTGAAGACAGGATTTACACATTTTGAAGACAATCCGGCAAAAGCTGTAGGAGATGTTGGATTTGAAAAATAGCAAAAATTTGCAACAAATCATTTTTCAACTTAAAATGGTGGACTTCCTGTTTGGTTTAGATCATGGCTCAAACTGACTTTTTTGTTTGTGTTGTGATGCTCCATACACCGCCCAATTTTTGTATGTCTACATGAAAAGGGCCGGAGAGGCTCCTTCGTTGAAGTCTGTTAGGTGGCGCTCTTGAAGCATTTTTTTAAGCTCTTACAGGTCACCCATAAAATATAAAATTTTTAGCCAGTCCTGATGTCTGTATAAATTTGGTGACTTGTTAAGTATGTTAAGACCCTCAAAAATGGGTCTAATTTGTTAAAAAAGAAAAGTAGAATTCCTTCAGTTTCAATAGGGTCCTCGCACCCTTCGGTGCTTGGGCCTTTATTATAATAATAATAAACGGACCAATTACAATAGGGTCCTTGCAATCTTCGGTGCTTGGGCCCTTATTATAATAATAATAAATGGACCAATTACAATAGGGTCCTCGCACCGTTCGGTGCTTGGGCCCTAAATATCTGCAACAAAAGGTCTTTGTTCAAGTTTTTACGTTTAGGAGTGTTATTGATGCTAGTTATCAATTTTTACCCTTGTGCAAGTCTCAGTTTTCTTTCTCAATTGGTCAGAACTCACAATCTAAGCTCTCATAAAGTCCTCCTTTTGGTTTTCTGAAAGCTGCAGATATACTGAGTATAGCCTCCCCTCTTTTGGTACATGTGGCTGTTTGATAGATGGCAGTCTATCAACTTTATCCTGTTCCTCTGTTCACTGGCTTTCAAACAGACCAAAAACAGCTGCAGACACACTCTAGTCTTCCTATTAACTTTCCCCTAGCTTTGGCTGGCTTCAAATACTGTAGTTTTCCTCTCTGTTTCTTTCTCTCGTCATTTAACCCCCTCCATCCCACAGACCTTCTGCAAAATTAGCCTGGTGGGAGAGATGAATGGCACTGAAGACCTTCCATCTTCACTGTGAAGGTAAGGATGGGAGGAGGAAAAGAGGAGAGAGGTTAAAAGATAAGAAGAAAGTGCAAGAATAGTTCTAAAAGTGGATAGAAAGAAATAAGGGCTGGGGGGCGCAGATAGGGGTAGAATAACAATGAGAGAAACAACCATATATTTATTTCAACAGATAAACAGCGTTAATTTGACTACATACAATCATATGCCTGCTTCAGTTTAGCAGCAACATGCACTGGCACACACATGAATACACTTACACTCACTCCTTACATGCTCTTAGTGCTACAGTACAGTACACAAGAAGTACACACAAACAGTACACATCTATTCCTGGCCAGCACAAAAGCAAAGTAATGGCCAGTGTCAGACTGCTTCCTCCTCTTTAATGAAAACACACAGCCCCTTCCTGACTACAGTCCCCACTGGCTTCGATCCCCACAATACGGCCATGCCACAACGTCCCTTTAGTTACCCAGCAGTTTGACATATTGCAAAGAGGGAGGGGATGATGCCAGTCCCATATCATCAAACCAGGTGTGAGGTTGTTTGGGTTATGTCAACACCGTCTCATCCCAAGTCATCAAATGTTGCTGCTTTGCAGCTAGTTAATGTTGCAGCAAGTCTACATGTTACATTTTAGGTATCCTTTTGTATCTGCTGTTTATGTTCTAGGATGGCGCTACCTTGAAGCCAACAAATGCACATGGTGGGATGATGTGGCCAGTGGTTATGTTTACACAACAACAGCACATGGCAACCAACGCCGGAACGTCAACAAACGCATATTCTGCAACAAATGGTTAGGATTACAGGAAGGAGGGACATGGTAAGGTGTAAAAAAAAAACATCACATTCTAACAGGAGGAGGGGTTTGTTGGACCCATTCACCTCCCCTCCTGTCTGCTTTGTAGGTGCCCTCGCACTCCTTATATATCATCATCACCAGCAGCGTTTCAACCTGACTCTGTCCTGTGGTGTTTCCTGGGGATGAGACAGGTTCTGCCCAGTCATGTTCTCACGTGTGTGATGCCACCTCTCCATGTATCAGGCTGACGTAGCAGGTGCCATCTGGATATTCAGTATAACAACAAAGCAACAGACTCTGTCTGGCACAGTTATCAACTGATGCCATCCTGGTGTGCATTTTAGCATCCGGGCTGGCTGTAGCTCAGAGGTAGAGAGGGTCATCCTCTGATTGGAAGTTTCGATCCCCGGCTCCTCCAGGCAACATGTAGAAGTGTCCTTGGGCAAGACACTGAACCCCAAATTGCTCCTGATGCTGTGTCATCAAAGTGCGAGTGTGGTGCGTGAAAGGTCAGAAGGACGTTGTATGCTGTAAAGCCCTCTTAGGCAAATTGTGATTTGTTATAATAGGCTTTATAAATAAATTTGACTTGAATTGACTTGACTTAGCAGGTGTGTGTGAATGGGCGACCAGAAAAGCGCTTTACAAGTGCAGTCCATTTACCATTGTACCTTGAAAACACTGTCAAAGCAGCAGTATTTGACAAGTTTGGCGTGAGGACAGGCTGGTTATGTAGACACAGGCAGCAGAGGTCACTAGAGCCCTTTCCTGCAAAAAATAATACTAGAAAAATGATAACACATGCTCTACTTTAGTGGGTAAAACACACACACTAAACCAGTACACTGCTCTCTGTGTCCCATGTGATACCAGAAGTCATTATTGAGTTACTTTAACTAAACCACGTGGTATGTCATATGATAAGTATGTCAAAGTTACAAATGTTATGTAACTTTGAAATAGTAAAATGGGGGTGGGGTGGGGTGGGGTGGGGGTAGCTTTTGTAGCATAAATTCTAATGCGTCCTGATGCATCTTGCATCCTGATGCATCTTGTGCAAAATGTATGTCAACAATGCACGGTTGTTTTGGTGACAGTGGGCCAATGCTCTATTACTTGCTTTTTTAAGGCAAGATGGACGAAGTGTTGCCTGACCACCTATCGTTTTCCCCTTTGGAAGAAGACATGTTAAATTCTGCTGACAGTGATATCTCCTTGTGAACTGAAACAACTGCTGAAATGAAGGGTCACCAGCGTCTTTTTTCCATATTGGACAACCCATGCTTACACTATTCTATCGTGCTTTTATTGTGACAGTTTTATCCTTTTCTTTGGTGGCATGGTTTGGCAATCTGACACTGAAAGACAGGAACAGACTGAGTCAGATTGTCAAATGGCCCAGCCGCCTGATTGGTGAGTCACAGCTGAGCATCGAGTCCCTGTACACCAAACAGCTGCAGCAGATAGCCAGTCACATTGTAAGTGACAACTCCCATCCTCTTTCTGAGGAATTACAGCTCCTACCATCTGGGCGAAGGTTTAAAGTACCTAGGTGTAGGACGAAGCGCTATAGGAACAGCTTTGTTCCAACCCCAATCATTCATTTAAAATAAAGCCTAGCACAGGTTGAACACTATTTTTTTTTATTTTTATATCTATTCATGAACTATTTGTTTGCCTTTTAGGCGTTATTTGATTTTACAGTTTTGCTTTAGTGGCTTCTCTTGAGTCCTGTTTGTTTCTTTCTTATGAGCTCGTGAGTACCCGGTGTTTGCCCTATCTGTTATGCATGTGTCCTCTGTCAGTGTTTTCTCTTGTTTAATGTTGTAAACTAACATGAATGTTCTCGAACATGGATGCAAAACAAATCTACCTACGAGTAATGATAGTCACCTCACCTCATGACAAGTGTGCAGGCTAGAGTGTGGATGTAAAAACTATTGGCACTTCCACTACATGGTACTGGCTCTACTCTATTGCACTCTACTTGCCTTTGGTATTGGATACTTTTCTGGGGGTTGTTTTCCATTAGAAGATAGTACCAGCTCAGTGTAGTTGGCTGTAATAGTGATGCCATGGGACACTCCCACTTACAGCATGTTACATTCATAAAGTGTGCTGCAGCGCGCAGTCAATAACAGGGTTACTGCGAAAAAGATTCTACTAATACCTGCTGGTAACATTTCCTCTCTCTCTCTCTCTCTGTCCCTTCTGTCGCATGATGAGGAGTTAGGGTGACTACATAAATGTAGAAAGTTGAGTGCAGCACCACTTCATACACAGATGGCTGCAGCAAGAATAAACACGGAAGTTAAATAGTGGAGACAGATGTTCAGAAATGGAATGTAATGAGCGAATAAACACACAAATTACTTCTACATTTTTTAATATTTCAGGAACCTTTATGTGCAGAAATTACATATTATTTATATTTTTTAGAGCTCCCCCTGAACTTCTCAGGGGAGCTGAGCTACCCTTAGCTCCACACGTTGACGCATTGACGTTTCTCTCTGACCAATCAGTGGTCTGCAGTGTGTGCATGTCACCCTTTAGTACCAGGTACCAAGTACTTTTTCCTAATGGAAAACCAAAAAAAGGCAAGTAGAGTAGAGCCCGTACTATGTAGTGGAAAAGCACCATAAGTGTGGGTCCCTTACACTAAACGACTCTTCTTGCCTAAGTGACCTAGGCAGTAATGGAATCTGAATGCAAGTTATCAGCTGGAGACAGATGTTAAGGCTGTGACACACCAAGCCACTGGTCAGCCGTCAGTCAAAGTTGGGCCACTGCATCCATGGCCTTTGTGGCTGCAGTGTGTCTCCCATCGTTGGCCTTCGTTGACCCTCATTGATCCATGAAAAGAGAAAGGCAGGTGAAAAATGTAAACAAAGGGCTGAAGTCAAGAGGAAGTGAGGTCGAAAACAAACTTGTCAGATAAGGTTGTTTTGTTTTAGCCATTGAGCTCTTTCGCAGAAATGTTTCCTGGTGGTTTGTGTTGTTGGTCACTAGCGCACAGTAAATGTGCTTTGTTCTTTCAACAAAAGATTGTGTTGTTAATGTGCTAAATGACTAACTAACATCAAAACAGTCTTCCAGTTTCCCTTTTTCAATGATGAAGACCGCTGTTTGCTGTTATTGGGGAGTATTTCCTCCCACACAGGCGCAGAAGGTATCAGAAACACAGCGGAGAGCTTTTGTCACAACTTGTTCTCTGATGTCAATTTGGTGTGTCTGGGCCTGTAGACACGTGTAAACTTTAATGTGTCTTGGCTATCCATTTCTGATCAGATCATCAAAATGCACATTAATACCAGGTATTACCATGCAAGGTCATGTTTAAGGCTTGGCAATTTTGTTAATTTAATACAAATTAACAAAATTGCCACCTCCGCAAATGTCATTGCATTATTACAAATGTCACTACAATTTTTTTTTAAGGTTTTCTGATGTCTGGAACAGGATTTCAGTTTCACTACAGCTGGCTATATTCCAAATATCAATTAGTCATGACATTTTAGTATATTTTGTTCTGTCTGCATTTGGATTAACTTAGGAATTTTATGTTTCTAGCAATAGAAGGAAATTCTTGGAAATAAAATAAAGTAAAAACTTGTTTTGCATAAACGTATTTAGTGCTTCTGTGAGCCACTATTTCAGTTATATCAGCAAGTGGCCCTTCAGAATAAAATAATTAGCCACAAATTTTGTCCCAGAGGCACCTGAGCAATTAAAAAATGCTGTCTTCCTCTATTCTTGAAGTTTTCTCCTCAACAGGCATTTATCTTTTTATGGCTCCATCCTTTAAATCTCCCCCTCTGTTATCCTCAGTGGTCAAACCAACGTGACAGACAAAAAAGTGCTATGGGGGAAAGGTACTGTGCAACAGCAGCTTGGTAGAGACACATTATAAATTGAATTTCTATCCTTGAGAGGCCAGCATTTTCATTAATTTGTCGTCACTGCAAACACTCACTACCTAAATCCCCCTTTGTGTCTTTTTCTATTGTTTGAAAACTCTAATACCCAGCCATATTAATTAATGGATGCTCTCCAGCAGTGGGTTTCCAGGAGGATGCAAAGTTGCTGCAGGAAATGCAGGACATCAGGGATCTCTTTGGCCTGAACGATTTAACTCTCCGGGCGGCAATTTAAGTTACTGTCACAACACTGGCTTGCCTCTTCCTTTTCTCCTCTGTCTCTCTTTTTCTTCCCTCCTATATTATTCTGTCTGCACTTTCTCTTGTTTCTTCTGATTTTCTGTCATCCACTTCTCACAGAGTCACTGGACTAAAGGAGTCCAGTATACTATTTGGTAGAAGGAATTCACCTCTCTCAGTTGTGGGTATACTAACCATAAGGATCTTCTCTTGCTCTAATTAAGTCAAACATGTGCAATGAAGTTGCACCCTGTTTCAGCCTTCCTCAGAGGAGAACAATGGAGAGCTACCAAATCAAACCAGTTTGGATTCAGTCAGTGTCCGAACAGCAAGAATACAATACTAAAGGAACCATAATTTCTATTACTACAATTTTTACCAATACAGCACAGTGTCCCTGCATTTATTGGCAGTGTTGTTTTGCATAGCTTGATAAGACAGTCTGTTCTCTTTCCAAACTTGTAAAATAGAACCGCTTTGTCAGTGCTTTTGGCATAAGTGCACGATGCCACCTTTCACGTCCGCATTGGACACCATCGGCTGTGAACATGGCCAGACAGAATCAATCGCGGTATTAATATACGCTGGCTTACCTGCCACGTCCACATGATACGCGACCGGATAGAACCTGTCGTGTGTGCATGAAATGCAGGAGGACGGTATCAGGTGGAAATGCTGCTGGTAACAGCGTAATATAGGGAGCACGAGGGTGCATACAGGGTGGGAGGGAGGGGTGGTGGATGGGTCCCACAAACAATGGACTCCTGTGAGTCCTGTGTTCATTTCCTGTCTTAATGTGATGTTTTTTATACACTTTGTCATATGCCTCCTTCCCCTAATCCTTCATGTGTTTGTGATATCTAAACATGCATGCCATTGTGTAATCTCACTATGTGCTTGTGTTGACATGAAGAATGCAGCGATCCGATATTAAGATCGGATATTGGTCCTGATTTTGACAAAATAGCTGGATCAGGTAGTGGATAATCCACCAGTCAATGTACCGTCATTAGTTGCCATATGCTGTGGTTGCCTAAACATGATCACATGCTTGTGATTCCACCTTGTGCGTTTGTTGACATCACAATAGCAGATGCAGGAGGACACCTACAGTGTAATATGTAGATGTGGAAGTCCACTGCAAGACAGCATCATGTGGTAAGTTAAGATGAAAATGTGTTGAAATGACTGGCTTCCCATATATTTTTTTTTTTACTACAGAGTTCTTTGTCCACATTGAAACACCACCCTCAAACAAACTTAATTCTTTTTAATTTTATCCTCTTTTTAGTTGGCGAAAACACAAAAATGTGCATCACAGCCAACATCAGGTATTGGTATCAGGACTGAAAATGTCAGATTGGTTCATCACTAGTTGTCTGTGTCTGACAGCAGAATACGTATAAAATAGTGCTGTAATGGCATCTTACTGATGCTACAAGTTAACAGTCATTCCCAAGCTGTAGCACTGCAGTGTTGAAATCGTAACAGTCGTTACACTGTCAGACAAAACATAAATCTAGGTTCATGACAGCCGCTCACTGTGCATTCAGAAAAACTGAAAATGAAAATGAGTGATCACAGAGAAGTTCATCTTACACTTACAGCCCCCTGACCTTCACTGGGCAGCTCACGCATCACTCTGCAAAAGCTCAGTTTACCCCACACTGCAATACCAAGCAGGGGTCTAAGATTTATACACACTGCAATCTGTGCTCACATGCCAGGTATAATGCCACAATGCATCAGGTGTCAGGAGTCCTGGGAGTGTGGTGTACCATTATTGACCCTGACCTAACCTTTTCATCTTAACCACAGGAACTGATGAAATTACACATCATAAGTTACAGAAATATGACACGGTATAAGTTTTAGAGTTTATACAGGCTGCAATCCATGATGGAAATGCTCTGGTTTTGGGTAAGAGAACCACTGTTTTATATTTACACGAAGAGAAGACTATATACAATCTTAATAGGTTTAGTGTGGATGTACCCTGCTGCCCATCCTTCTACTGGCCACCACAACCTGTCACTGGTCCCATACTTACCAATTCTGTAAGCCTCATTTCATCAGTGTGCCTCTTTCATGCCAGGGAGCTGTTATTCAGGGTGGCTGTGATTTGGTGCTATTAGCAAACTACTGTGATTTTTAAACTAGAATTTCCCCAGGTTTAGCTAGTTAGCTTTTCTTTCCCCCTTACACATGCATAGGTTAACCCTTTGAAACCTGAGCAAATTGGCTTGATTTCTTTCAAAAATGTGAGGAAGGCAATGAGCAATGAAACAAGAAATGACCCAAAAGGAGCAAAAAATAAGCAAAAAGTACAAAAACAATGCCTGAAAGAAAAAAAAAGCACACTTCCAAACCTACGCCTCATCTCCAATCACCTCCCCCGCAGCATAAAAGCTCCTGCTTCACTCTGCACAGGCGACAGATTGTTTCTCATATAGCGGTAAAAATAGGGGATTTATTAATTAATTATCAGTTAATTAAAATTATCATTTAATTAATAAATCAATACCAAATTACGTAACTATAACTCATAATGCAAAATTATGACTCAGAAACTTGAATTGGTATATGGATGAAGTGGAGTAATGGGACTCAACTTCGGCTATCAAGAACAATAAGTTTACATTAAAAATTAGTTTAAAACCTCGGATCACCACCCATTAAAATAGAAAGGTTGATAGCCTGTTTTACCCTATAAATTAATCTAGTCTCATAATTTGAAGTTTGCTACAGAGTTCTTGTTCCAGGTGTACAGGGACCTGACATTATACACACACACATCACAAGATCAAGTGTCTTTATAAATGAAAGTTTTATTAAAATTCTCACTGAACACAAAACTAATCCTAAAACTACAAATGGATGAGTTCAAGAATCAGTATGGATAAATGACGAAACAGTGAATACAGCAAAGACACAAAGTGAATAAAATGACAAAATGAACAACAATAAAAATGAGGGGATGAAAACCAGTGAGGAACTGAATTAGGTGTGACATCTGGACTTGATCAGGTGCACTGAAATAGTGCAGCATGATCAAGCAGATGTAAAGTTAAGATTAAAGAAAAGTCAATGTCAAGCATCGATCAACAGAAGAGGGGAAACCTATCCCATAAAACATGGAAGGAAAAGATAAAGAAGAGGCCTGATCAGAGAATAACCCATAATTGTATTAATGGGAGATCCTAACCTAGCTCTAACATTTTCTGTGTGTGTATCCCTATCATTTAAGAGCATCAGCCCCATAAAAGCACAGGAAAGATCATTTCACCTACCAACAGTTCGCTCTGGAAAGTTGCAGTGTGGCCTTTGTGAGGACACTGGATGAGCAGTTCGTTTACACTCATGCAGTTCCGGTGGCTGGCCTCGGTCGGTTTGACATTGATTCCTCCATCTCTCTCTCTCCATGAACGGTGGGGGGGGGCAAAGGTCCAAAGTCCAAAAGTGCAAAACCCAAGAAGCCAAAAGAGCCAAAAGACCAAAGTCCTTCGACTTCACTTTGGGTTATAACTCCTGTGAAAAAAATGGGTGTGGTGCTTGACCATCAAGGCGGGAAGAATACGCTCCTCCCTTCTATCACTTCTACTGTTTTAACTGTCTGGATCTAATTTCTTCCTAGAGTGTTGATAAAGTTCACTACAGGCCTTCAAATCTTCAATATTTGAAACCATGACACTCTCCTCTTCTGATCAGAAGAGAAACTACCAAACACTTACGAGAAAAACAAATAATTATTTGACAGATCATTAACTAAGGAAAACAGTATTAACCACGTTTAACAAACATAACAAATATATGTGAAAATAAATAAGTGTAATACTACGGTGTAAAAACACTCTGATATAATTAAAGGTTGTTAAAGATCCTATTTGAGTAAAGGTATACAAGTACTAGCATAAAAATATAATTTAATAAGTATAAAAGTACTTAATATGACCAAAGGTCTGTCAACAAAACTTATAATTAGAAAATCATAAACTGCATAATTACGAAACAATATAGCATCTGCACACAACATTGTAAAGGAAGGATGATTAAGATAAGACAGAGGAGATGCATATCAAAATGCAAGTCTGTATTAAGAGTCTTTCCATTTAGTGTGTAGCACACTGCTGGCAGGGGGTTATGCAAGGTAACACCCCTCTACACACAAACAGGCACAGCTTGCGTTTGGGAGTTTGGCCTCAAACAGGTAAGCAAAGTTCCAGTTCTGTAGGTGTGAGACCTCCACACAACATTTCAAAATATTTTTACTTTGAATATGAAAATCAGTTAATGTGGTCCTCTCTTACCAGTCTGGTAGGTCACATGTTGGTTGTGTAACAAAGACATAAATTGTCAGTTTCTATGATGTAGAGATCTCCTGATGTCTCCTAGAGTCTTTGCAGGAGCTCATTTGACAGCTCCTTGCCCAAAATGAGTCGTAAGTTAACTCAAACTGTCAGGCGGGCAATAAAATCTGTCGGAATTTAGTTCTGCTTACAAGAGTCGTAAGTTCAACAAGGCAGTTAGGTCCATTAGCTGACCCCGGGGTTTATCTAAGAAATCTCCAAAAGAAGTTTCAGTTTTGGGTAGGCATTTAAATATCTTCTTATCAAGAGTTGTCCTCATCATCCACTACACCCACCTCACCAGTGTGCCTTCCTTCTTCGAGCTCCAGTGCCTCGCCACCCAGCCCCTCGCCTTCGGACTCAGCCACTCGCTGCCCTCACCACCTCGGACAACCCCTACTCACACTTCTCCCCGCCTTGTCACTGCCATCAGCATCTCGAGCCTCACCAGCTTCCTCTGCCCTCATGCTCCCTGTCTCCAACCCCCAAACTCCACTCCCTTCCTTACCCCTTATCATCATCATTAAAACTCTATTGATTGTTAATTTCCCCGTCTGTGCATTTGCTATTGGGTCCTGCCTCTCCCCTTTGGTATCGAGTAGGGTTACACATAACTACATGTAGCATCATCCCACCATGTGCATTTGTTATCCCAGTAGCGCCATCCCAGAATGTAAACAGTAGACAGAGGGATACCAAAAACATAATATGTAGACGCAGAATTCCTCTGCAAAGCGGCAATATGAAGACTTGGAATGAGAATGTGTTGACCATCCACTCTGACTTCCTTCATCTTCAGATTTCATGTCTTTATAATAAAAACACCTGACCGAGTGGTTAGGTTGCAAAAAATTAAGCTATCAATGGTGTTCTCCTGTTCATGATTACAGATCAATATTGTCATAAGCGCTAGTTTGAAAAAGTGCATCAACATTTTTACAGCCAAGTTGACCAACATAACAAACCCACGGTTTGTTATGTTGGTCAGTTTTTTCGATAAAATGGCAATTTCCCGCCATCCATGTCCTAAAGTGTTTCTTTGCATGTTGTTTCCCTTATAAGCAAAACCACACAAGGCCATGATTGTGGCATATAAGAATTCCTGTAGGCTCTTCAATAGGCTGTCAAAACCTCTCTCTTCTCCGGTTGTCACTCAACTGTCTGACTATGTTCCTGTTTCTACCCCTCCCCCAAATCTTCCTCCTTCCTCCCCTCATCACCACCTCATGTCACCTCTCCTCTGCACCTCCCCACCCCTCTTCCTCAATTTAATTGCATGTCATTATGAAATCTCATTTGATCCAGTGTTGCCTAATCAAATTAACAAGTCCTCCTTTGATTTTCAATTATCTCTCCTCCAGGCTCTAGCTAGCTTTATTTTATACATTCCATTGGCCGCCAGCCACAGGCAAGAGATTGATGGGTGGATCTCACACACACACACACACACACACACACACACACACACTTCAGAAGCTCATGCAAGTTTGCACTCTGCAGAGACGTTACTTGAAGGTAAACAAAAAGACAAACTGGGTGACAAAATCAAACAAATCCCTATACCCAGTATAACAATCAGAAAATCAGATAAATTAGCTTATGATGTCCTGTCACAGACTGAGCTATGCAGAGTGCAGAGTGCATGTCATTAGCCATTGATCAGTCTACAGATGTCACGGATAATGCCCAACTTTTAGTCTGTGAGATTTTTTTCACAAAGAAAAGAAAGAGATCTGTGAGGACCTGCTGGGTGTAAGGCCACTTGAGACAGACACAAGAGGTGAGGACATATATGAGGCTATTAAGGAGATGCTGATAAAGAGGGGGATTGAGCTGAAAAAGGTGGTCTCAGTCACTACAGATAGTGCCCCAGCCATGGTAGGAAGAGAGAGAGGGGCTATGACACGGATGAAAGAAGACACCACAGATCTCATTGCATAGCACTGTATCATCCATCAGACTGTGTGCCTCTCTGAAGGAAGAGTTTTTTTTTCCAAAGTAATGAGTACAATGTTAAAACTCATCAACTTCCTCAAAGCATCATCATTCCATCATCACCGTCTGCTGAGAGATTTTCTGAGAGAAGTTGAGGCAAATGCAAATGACTTCCTGCTGCACAACAATGTAAGATGTCTGAGCAAAGAGAATGCTTTAGGTCGCTTCTAGTCTGTTTTTTACAACAAGTTGTACAAGATGAGCACAATATGGACATGGTGGCTTTTCTGGTCCACATCACAGCACACTTTAAGGAGCTCAAGTTGATCTTCAAGGAGAGTGCACACACTTCCCAAGCGTGAAGGAGCAGATTCAGGGTGACAGAGACAAGATTCCTTACATTCACTTCATAGACAAGCTGATGAGAAACTTCAATGATTTGACAGCTTCTGCCTTGGAAAACAGCTCCTCCTCCTAATCCAGAGTCCATTCCTCATCAGAGAAGTCAGGGTATTTTCAACTGTAAGTTTGTTTTACCTTTTATTGTTATTTTTTGTTGATTTGGTTTATTTATTTAAGATCTATTTTTAATTGTATGAAATAAACATTAATTCTTATACTAATTAATTCACTTGCAGGAGGTGACAGAGACCTTCAAGTGGGCACATGCTAGATCTCTACAACTACAGCTCACTGATCTGCAAGCAGATGTTGCACTAAGAGAGCATTTTAGAGCAAGTGACCCTGCTTCTTTCTGGCAACAATTGCCAGTGCCTGAGACTGCTTACCCTGATCTTACCAAAGTAGCCCTGCACACATTGACCATGTTTGGATCTACTTACAACTGTGAGTCAGCATTCTCTGTCATGAACATTGTAAAAAACAAGCACCGTTCCAGGCTCACCAACAAACACCTACATATGTGCATGAGAATGGAACTAACAACATTCAAGCCAAAATTTAAGCTGCTGACAGAGCAGTCATATGCCCATTTCTCCCACTCCAAGAAAAATGTAATGTTACAAAAGAGTGTAAAAAAATATGATGTTAAAGGAAAAGGAGGCATTTTTTTCTTAGAGGCCCATTTTTGATTTATGTTACTTAAAAGTTTCATTCCTATATTACTTGAAATGCAGCTTCACATTGCATGTTTGATATTTTTACTTGAAACATAGGCCTCAAGTGCCTGTTCTATTGTTTGAAATGTATGCCGTTGTTGTTAACCATGTTAGGAAAGGAAAGAAGAAAATATGAAGAGAAAGGGGACTACTCAAAACTTTGTTTGCACTTTTTCAAAAAGAGGCACCTTTATTTTATTATTACAAAGAAATGTATGTTCTGTTTTCATTTATTTTATAGAATCATTCTAAATTAGCAGGCTTGTGTCAAGATACTACCACACCCTCATTTCTAAATACAATGAAACCTTTTTGCTGTCTGACGTGTCATAGAGAAACTGGTGAAGTTGTTTTCTGCGCACATATTATGGTTCTGACACACCAGTGTTGGACCATCAGTGAAAGTCTGTGAATGTAACAGCAGTAGGAAACAGCTGATGATATGAGGGGCCGTGTGGGACATTATTCAGAATTACCTCTCATATTTACATATGAAACCAATATCATTCACACACACAACTGAAAAACATACACGTATACAAATGAAAACCATACACACACACTACTGAAAACCTCACACACACACAACTGGAAACCATACACACACACAACTGGAAACCATTCACACACATCTGAAAACCATACACGCACACAACTGAAAACCATACACGCACACAACTGAAAAAATCACACACACATAACTGAAAACCATTCACACACACACAACTGAAAACAATACACACACACACACACACACACACACACACACACACACACACACTGGTGACGTGCTCTCATAAAAACAGCGGAAAATTTCAGTAGAAACAGAACACATTTCAGTAGAAACTGGAAGGCAGAGTTAAACCAGAAAGTGTAAATGGGGGGAAACCACACAGATGTCTTCCCAACAATCTACAAATAATCTCGCTGAGGGAGCAACTTTACTAAACACAAATCTCTCATCAGGCCAGCAACACCATATACATCGGCCAGCTACTGCTCTGGTTGGAGGAAGCTAGCCCTTCAGAAAGCGTCCCATTACCATAGTTACTCACTTACCGGCATGCTTGCATGCACAGCGAGAGAGGACAGGAGGGAGAAGAAACGACGCTGACTTAAATTACAGCATAACAGAGAAAAAAACCCTGTACAATAATTGACTGGATATTTCGAACCATTCCCCAGATGATCTGAATGACTCGTTTCTCTGTGCTGACCTGTCTCGTCAGTGTGCTGCCAATATCCTCATTTCACCGCAGTGTTTTTTCCATTATATATACTATTACAAAACACAAACTAGGTTTTTTCAGTGGAAAGGTGTAGCATTTTTCCATCTAGCTTGTTTTTCATACTATATATCATATACATTTGCCTGTACTTAGCTAAATTCCACTCTTCAAAAACAATTATTTGCAACTCCCAAAAAAGGATTTGACATGTGAAATATTTTGTACTCTTTATATTTACACTCTTTGCTTTGTTGTGCTGCAATTGCACAACATCTTTTTTCATAAAAATAATAATAATGATAATAATAATAATAATAATAATAATACATTTTATTTATATAGCACCTTTCATACATGGAATGCAGCTCAAGGTGCTTCACAGAGATAAAAGAGGTACTTGAAGGCAAAAAAAAGAAGCAGCAATAAAGTATACAGGTTATTAGATTGGATATAAGATGGGATCCCATGGGATAAATTGAATCATATCGACCTTATCTTATGTTAGATAGTGTTAGAAATATGTTGTATAATATTCATTATTAATAGTCAATAAAAATACCAAACTAACTGCCGGCTCTGTTGGTGTCACTGCTTCAGATCATGGCCCATCTCATATGTACACCACAGGTCAAGTCATGGACATGCACTAACATGACACACTGCCGATAATCCCCTCAGAATGACCACAAAGCCAACAAGTAAAGCTGTAGTGAAGTATGCATTACATGTATGTGAGACCAGAATGGGAAAAAAAACCTGTATAAGAACATATTGAAAGCCACTCTGCCTTTGTGTTGTACTCAACAGCTGAGTAGATGCATGGCTTTTATTAGCCCCTGACAATAACTGTCAGCCAGCATTTCATATTCAAAGTAATGTGTATAATTACAGTTTTACGAGCAGCCTCTGAATACATTTAGACAGCGATTTTATTTCTGAATGTGATGCTGTTCCACAGATTATCAATAGTTAATGTGCTCTCTGTCTTCCTCTGGATAGCCAGAGAGAGTAAGCTAGTGAGTAAATAAAGACAGAGAAAAGGAAAGAGAGGCTCTGACCCTATAGAAAGGTTAAGTCTTCATTGGGTTGGTCAGCCACAGAAACTTATTATAAAGATAACATCTGTAGAGCCTGTATTTATGAAGAAAGCCATGGAGTCATTATGATTTGAAGCTGATTAGGGAAAGCATCTTTAACTACAGCCAATCACGGAACAGAGAGAGTAAACTACAGCAAATAACAGAGCAGAGACAGTTAAGTACAGCCAATCATAGAGCAGAGAGAGTTAATTAGAACCAATCACAGAGCAGTGAGTGATCACTACAGCCAATCACATAGCAGAGACTGTTCACTACAGCAAATCACAGAGCAGAGAGAGTTAACTACAGCCAATCACAGAGCAGAGAGTGTTAAATGGTAAATGGACTGTACTTGTATAGCGCTTTTCTAGTCTTTTCGACTACTCAAAGCGCTTTCACAGGACATGTCACATTCACCCATTCACGCACACGTTCAAACAGTAGTGGCAGAGGCTACCTTACAAGGTGCCACCTTGGTAGTAATCATTCATACGCATGCACATTCCAATGACACAGCATCAGGACCAAATTGGTGTTCAGTATCTTCTACATGAGGAAATGAGGAGCCAGGGATCGAACAGCTGACTTTCCAATTAGACAATCTCTCCGCCACAGCCGCCCCAACTAGCCCCAGCTGTTAACTACAGCCAATCACAGAAAAGAGAGTTAATAACAGCCAGATACAGAGCAGTGACTGTTTACTACAGCCAGTCACAGAGCAGTGAGTATTCACTACAGCCAGTCACAGAGCAGAGAAAGTAACTACAGTCAATCACAGAGCAGAGAGTTAACTACAGCCAATCACTGAGCAGAGAGAGTAAACTACAGCCAATCTCAGAGCAGAGAGAATTAACTACAGCCAATCACAGAAACGAGAGAGTTAATTACTGCCAGATACAGAGCAGTGAGTGTTCATTACAGCCAGTTACAGAGCAGTGGGTTTTCACTACAGCCAATCACAGAGCAGAGAAAGTAACTACAGTCAATCACAGAGCAGAGAGAGTTAACTACAGCCAATCACTTAGCAGATAGAGTTAACTACAGCCAGTCACAGAGTAGAGAGATGTTGCTACAGCAAATCACAGAGCAGAGATAGTTAACTACAGCAAATCACAGAGCAGAGAGAGTTGACTACAGCCAAACACAGAAAAGAGAGAGTTAACTACAGCCAGTCACAGAGTAGAGAGATGTTGCTACAGCAAATCACAGAGCAGAGAGATTTTGCTACAGCAAATCACAGAACAGAGATAGTTAACTGCAGCAAATCACAGAGCAGAGAGAGTTGACTACAGCCAAACACAGAAAAGAGAGAGTTAATTACAGCCAGTCACAGAGCAGTGAATGTTCAACACAGGCAATTACAGAGCAGACAGAGTAACTACAGCAAATCACAGAGCAAAGAGAGTAAACTACAGCCAATTACAGAGCAGAGTGAGTGATTTACAGCCAGATACAGAGTAGTGAGTGTTCACTACATCCAGTCACAGAGCAGAGAGTTTTCACTAGAGCCAATCACAGAGCAGAGAGTATTAACTACGGCCAATCAGGGAGCAGAGAGAGTTAACTACAGCCAATCACAGAGCAGAGAGAGTTAATTACAGCCAGTCACAGAGCAGTGAATGCTCACTACAGCCAATTACAGAGCAGACAGAGTAACTACAGCAAATCACAGAGCAGAGAGAGTAAACTACAGCCAGTCACAGAGTAGACAGTGTTAACTACATCCAGTCACAGAGCAGAGAGAGTTAACTGCAGTCAATCATAGAGCAGAAAGATTTAACTACAGCCAATAACAGAACAGAGTGTTAACTACAGCTAATCACAGAACTAAGCGTCCATGAGAACCAGTCACAGAGCAGTGAATGTTCATTACAGCCAGTCATGGAGCAGATAGAGTTAACTACAGACAATCACAGAACAGAGAGTTATCTACAGCAAAGCACAGAGCAGAGAGAGTTAACTACAGTCAATTATAGAGCAGAAAGAGTTAACTACAGCCAATAACAGAACAGAGTGTTAACTACAGCTAATCACAGAACAGAGCGTTTACTACAGCCTATGACAGAGCAGAGAGAGTTAACTGCAGGCCATCATAGAGCAGATAGAGTTAACTACAGCCGATCACAGAGCAGAAAGAGTTAACTACAGCCAATCACACAACAGAGTTAACTAAAGCCAGTCATAGAGCAGAGAGTGTTCACTACAGCCTATCACAGAGCAAAAGGGTTTAACTCATCCTATCACATACTGACATCTCCTTTTAAACCCAAGGTCAGATTTGGACCAGATTTTCTGTGAATCTTCATTGGACCAATTTCATCCAAATTTATTAATAGATTGTTGATTAATTGTTGATTAAATTGATTATTGTTGATTATTTAAAAATCTCATAATAATTAATACATCTTCTGTCAAACAGCATCATAACAGGAGAATTAAATGCAGACTCTTAAACATTAGATCCGTATCAACCAAAGCTGTTTTAGTCACTGATTTAATATTGGATAACCATATTGATTTATTCTGCCTCACAGAGACCTGGCTGTGTCCTGATGAGTACGCTAGCCTGAATGAATCCACTTCTCCTGGTCATATAAATAGTCACGTTGCGCGCCACACTGGCCGAGGAGGGGGAGTCGCTGCTATTTTTTATTCAAGCTTAGCAATTCATATTAAAGCTAAGCTAATTTATAGTTCATTTGAAAGCCTTTTTCTTAGTCTTTCTCACCCATCCTGGAAAACTCTACAGCCAATTCTGTTTGTTATAGTATACTGCGCCCCCGGCCCATACTCTGAATTTCTATCTGAATTCTCTGAGCTTATATCAAGTTTAGTGCTTAAATCAGACAAAGTAATTATCATAGGGGATTTTAACATTCACATGGATATAAATAATGAAAGCCTTAGTTCTGCTTTCTCCACACTTTTGGATTCAACTGGCTTCAGTCAGTGTGTACATAAACCCACCCACTGCTACAACCACACCCTAGATCTTGTCCTAGCATACGGCATCGATATTGAAGATTTATTAGTCTTCCCCGAGAATCCCGCTCTGTCTGACCATTATTTACTTTCAATTTTTTATTACTCGACTACAAGCCCCTCAGTAAGAGTTACTATTCTAGATGTCTATCTGATTTAGCAGTAACTAAATTTAAGAAATTGATTCTTTCTGCATTGACATCATTACCATGTCTTACAGTGACTGAAAATACTCTTACTAACTTAAGTCATTCTCAAATTGATTGTCTCGTTGATAGTGCTACTGGCTCACTGCGATCAGCTTTTGACTCTGTTGCACCTTTCAAGAAGAAAATAATGAAACAAAGAAAATTAGCTCCATGGTTTTAACCCCCAGATCCGCAAATTGAAACAAACATTGTGAAAATTTGAAAGAAATTGGCATTCAACCAATCTAGTCTGGCTGGATAGTCTTAAAATGTATAAGAAGGCCCTCCGCCATGCCAGAGCAAACTATTACTCATCATTAATTGAGGAAAATAAAAACAATCCCAGGTTTCTTTTCAACACTGTAGCCAGGCTGACTCAGAGTCACAGCTCCATAGAGCCCTGTATTCCTTCGGCCCTAAGCAGTGATGACTTTATGAGTTTCTTTAATGATAAAATTATAACTATTCGAGATAGAATCCATCACCTCTTGCCCTCAACTGACCTGACCCTGGACTTGGATATGGCAGCAGGGCCTGGAATTTATTTGGACCATTTTCCCCCCATTGACCTTCGCCGACTCTCTACTCTGATTTCTGCATCTAAGCCATCAACATGCCTGCCAGACCCCATCCCAACTAGGCTACTTAAGGAAGCTTTGCTCTTATTAGACAATTCTTTATTAGATATAATCAATGTGTCTTTATTAACAGGCTATGTACCACAGTCCTTTAAAGTAGCTGTCATTAAACCTCTTCTAAAGAAGCCCACTCTCTTTAGCTAACTATAGATTGATATCTAATCTCCCCTTTATTTCTAAAATCCTTTAGAAATGGGTTGCTCATCAACTCTGTGACTTTCTTCAAGATAATAGTTTATTCAAGGACTTTCAGTCAGGCTTTAGACTTCATCATAGTACAGAGACAGCACTAGTAAAAATTATTAACAACTTATTGATTGCTTCTGATTTGGATCTGGTCTCTGTTTTAATCCTTTTAGATCTCAGTGCCGCTTTTGACACCATTGACCATCAAATCTTGCCGCACAGAATGGAACAGTTAATTGGCCTTAACAGAACAGCACTAACATGGTTTAAATCTTACTAATCAGATCATTCCCAATTTGTTCACATCAATGATCAATCCTTCGCGCATACTAAGGTCTGCTTCGGAGTGCCACAAGGTTCTGTGCTTGGACCAATCCTTTTTACTTTATATATGCTTCCTCTAGGCAACATTATTAGAAAACCCTCTATAAATTTCATTGTTATGCTGACGATACACAATTGTATCTATCTATGAAACCAGATGAAACTGATCAGCTATCTAGACTTCAAACGTGTCTTAAGGATGTAAAAGCCTGGATGAGCTGTAATTTCTTGATGTTGAATTTTAGACAAAACTGAAGTTATTGTTCTTGGCCCCAAACACCTCAGAAACTCTCTTTCCAACAATGTAATTGTAGACTTAAGACCTTCCTCTTTAATAAAGTTTATAATTAGGGCTGGCAAAGGTTGTCCGGACCAGCCCATAGTTAGGCTGACATAGGTTTAACCTGCCGGGGGACTATCTATAGGGGTCAGAGAGGAGTGGGGACTAACACTGCTCTCTGACCTTTATATTGAAGCCATAATAGCTGATTAGTGACCCTAGTTTCATTAGTGTGTATATTCCTGGAGCACAAGTTTCTTGTGCTCAATTGAAATCCCCATCTGTGTGATGGGGTAGAGGGGGAGGTGGCAGAGCTTTCGGCCCAATCCGGCGGGGGTGGTTTTGAGTCTGTTCAGACCTTCAGATCTGCCACTCTGGCTCTGCTTCCTCTCTCTTTCTTTCTTTTCTTTCTTTTCTATTACTGCTCTGTGGCATTCATATTGAAGTTGTAACTGCTGATCAGTGACTCTAGGATCCTCATTGAGTGCTTATACTTTTTACTGCTCACCACCTTGGGCCTGTTGAACTGCACTACGCTAATCCCATTTCCCCATTCCTGCTCCCTTGTTTCCTAGCTTTCCCGGATCCTGGCCGCAACCCTGGCTGTGCCTGATTGTGGTGATATCTGTGCTGGCACAGTGGCCCTGCCTTTGGTTGTGCTTGTGCTGTGGCTGCACTGATACTGTACCCCCCACTCGCCCTGATCGTGGTCTTGGTCCTGGTTGCACTGATGCCATTATCATGCCTTTGGACACCTCCCTATCAATATATGCATGAGACTCATCACCCTCAACATCATCATAGAGTGCATTTGATAATTTCACACCTATCGTTATTGTAATATGACATGTATTTGTTTCCGCTATTGCTGTGCCTCTCTCGCCCTCTCTCCACTGCCCCCCTCTTCTCTTTCTTTTTTGCCACAATTGTATTTCATTTGTTATTAACAATATCTATTGCATGTCTATCCGTCCTGGAAGAGGGATCTCTCATCATCCTCTGCCGCTCTTCCTGAGGTTTCTTCTTTTTTTTTTTCCTGTTAAGGAGTTTTTCCTTGGGTGGTGTGAGGGTCTAAGGGCAGAGGGATGTCGTACACTGTAAAGCCCTCTGAGGCAAATCATGTTTTGTGATAATGGGCTCTATAAATAAAATTGACTTGACTTGATATCTTGTATTGTTTTGAAGATACTGACCAATGACCTGTAGAGGTGTTGTGGCTTAGTAACTTCTTGAGACAATCATCACTAAACTTGTAAGATATGTCCACATAAGAACCTGAAACATACCCTGAAAGTTTCATACTAATTAAAGAATGTGGGGTGCTAAAAGTGCAAAAACTGTGTGTGGCATAACATAAATCAGACTTTAAATTCGAAATTGTTTGTCCAATTAAAAAACTTGCAGGATATGTAAATCCTTAAATCCTTAAATTTGTTTGTAAAAATGTTTTTAAAATCAGTCAGTAGGGGTTGCTGCACCGCCATTTTTTACATCTCCTTAACTGTTGGTCTGACATGTATCACATTTTATGTAGATCAGTTTTGAACACAAACGATCACAAAAATGATCAAAGGCTTGTTGATTTCTCTCTGTGATTTAAGGATATTGACCAACTGCCCTTAAAAGGAGCCACGGCTCAGCACATTAACACACCTAACTTCACAACTTGGCATGAAATGAAATGTAAAAGAAAAAAGAAAAAGAAAAATAACCTGAAAATCAGCCTAAGAAATAGATTGAAACAGAGATAAAGGAGGAGAAAGAATTATTAACTGGGAAAAAAAAATCAAGTACACTACATTCATAATTATCATGAATATATATGTGTGTTTTTTATGCACTTTTTCCAGGTGATTTCCTCTTTTTGTTCCTTTACCTTTCCTCCTTTTTCCTCCTCTTATTTTTTGGGTCATTTCTTGTTAAGTTGCTCATTGCCTTCTTTCCATGTTTTTGAAAGAAATCACGCTGATTTGCTCAGGTATCAAAGGGTTAAGTGAGAGAGCATATGCAAATAGACAGAAAAAATCTTAACAAGTCTATGTAAACCTACAGTGTCCTTCAGATTCAGGATATTAAGGAGATTTATAACTGGCATAGCAGCCAGAATGGGGACATCAAAATATTGAGAGACCAACACATTGTTGGTTTTGGTCTTTAATTTGTATTTGTTGACAATATAGAATAACATGATGATCATGATTCAGATCCCATGATAAACAAACTTGATACATAAAAATAGCTGCTGCAATTAAAGAGTACAAATCCCCATCTGTTGATGTCAGTCACTGTTTGTGTGTGTGTGTGTGAGTGTGTGTGTAGACAGCTGAGTTTGAAGTTTTGGGCTGAAAAATGCAAGATCGGTCATCCTCTGTTTGTCATGGGTGGGATACTGTGGAAGAGATGCAGCTGTCTACACACACACACACACACACACACACACACAGAGCCATCATGCATACACACAGCCTAGTTTCATGGACTTCATCATAGTCCTGTTTGCATCTGCTCCAGCTTGTTTCCATCCCGTATTTACATGCTTAGGGAAGCAAAATGTCATTTCTAGAAGGGCTGGTGCAGCAAACACTGTTTAAGATATTCACTCTCCCCCTCTTTAACTCATTACTTTTTCTTAATGCATGCAGATTTGTTCTCTGCGTAAAGGAACAAAGTCAACACTAAACAAATGGATTTTCCCCATCACTGTCTTTCTGTAACGTGTTTCCCCTCATATCATTCATCCTACATTTGAGTAATGTTGATACAACAATGGTACAATGTTGGCCCTCTTCTCAATCCTGTGTGTGTGTCTGTGTGTAGATACAAGGGAAACCTAGCATTTTCCATTTATCATGGTCATGACAGTTCTTTGTGGAGACCCTTCTTCCTCCTATCCCGCGGTGGAAGAGGGTAATCATAGGTGCCATTCAATCATTTTGAATGACTCTGCTCAAAGAGAAACACACATACACACACATATACACAGCCCTTAGATCTAATTACAAACCTGACCTTTAGTTGAGATGATGATAACCGAAACATACACACACATTTTTTCTTTGCATACTAATGCCCTCCATGCACACACACACACACACACACACACACGCACACACACACACACACACAGGTTCCGTTTGTCAGCTCTACAGATCTTTAACACTTAAACTGCCCTCAGGCACCCTGTCCTGACACATCATGATGGTGAAAGTTGTTTCACAGGCACACTGTTTCACACTTCCTATGGGCAAGAATTAATCTCTGGACAAAACACACATGAAACATCATGAAATTTAGGACATGGAAGATTTTGGCACTGAGTATGGATATGAACACGAAGAAAGCATGGTGGCATTTAAAAATATTAAAGGCTGTTAAACAGATAGGATGTGATGTGATATAATAAGTAGTGCCTTTTGTGCATTACCAGACTAACTGTTCATGTTATGCTGTATATCAATTAGGGGCCTGTGTCGGCCAGCGCCTTTTGTCACTTGTTCCCAACGAGAAATGAGCATCTGCGGCTGCATGTGAGAAAAAGCTTTCCTGGCGCTTTGAGTTGAAAATCTCTTATCTTTTCAGTAAGGCGCTAGTGACAGAGAGACAGAGAAGCCAGTCTCTGGGAGCAGATTGGCTGTGGACACTGGATGTAGCTGGTGTGTGTTGTGCTTTTATCATCGTACCTTTGTAAGCTTGTTGTTACCTGTGTGGTCAAACTTCTGTATAGCATTATGTTTGCATACTAGCTAATGCCAATGCTAAGATAACGTTGTCATAGAAAAAAAAACCTACACATAATGTGTCATTTTTTAAAAAAAGCTGTAGGGAGTGCTTTTTTATGAAGCTTTGGGATGAAGCACTCCCCAGCACCCTGCCAACGCTTCTCTGCTGAAGAAAAAATGAAATAAACTACATTAAAGTAAAAACCGACGGACAGTCGGTTTTTACTTTACAATATGGTGTACGGTATATACAGTATGTTATGGCTGTGAAGTCAGACTCGGTATACATGGATCTTGCCAGAGTTTCCGATTTGGAACCCCAACTTGAATGGCCGTTCTATTGTACTTTTCAGAGTCGGAGGTAATTTTTTCCTGAGTTCCGAGTATAATGGTGTGCAGCATAAGTTACTATCTTAGCTTAGTGACTGGGAGGTCCTTTCTGAAATGCACTGTAGGCGTTGTAACTTCTGTCCCTCAGTTTGACTCTTGTATATAGAAGCAGAAATTTTCTGACCCAGTTTTTCTTGGTTTGTACTAATGATTCAACCCACAGTCTCATGCCCATCTAAGCCTTAAAGTCTTCCAACTATCACATGAAAAAAATCATCCCACTCAAAATTCTAGAACGAGAGATGTGGCATAGAGAATTCGGATGACCCCAGGTGAATAAGGAATGAATCAAAAACAAAAACAGATGAAAATATAGAGCAGAGCAACGAGACATGGGCATGTGTGGTGCTGATAGGAAGATGGACTGAGTGAGCAGAATGGAAAATGACGGAGGGAGAGAATTAAATAAAAAGAGGGAAGAAAGAGTGTGAGCTCGGAGGAAGATGATGCTGATGAGAGGCTTGACAGCCAGCGTAATAAAGCATGCTAAGTGTAAGCCACCAGATTTACAGGGCCTTTACACCACAGCCGAATGTGCCATCATTTTCCCTCCCAAAACGTTAATGTCGCACAGGACTGCCATAAATACATCACCGCACTAATTTAAGAGTCCGCAATAGAGAAACCCCTCCATTGTTCTCTCCTGGGGCTCAAAATTGCCCTGGAATAATGTGAATTTTTATGAACATGTGGAAAGAGGATGTTCATGATGGTGTTCTTGTGCCTGTGCAGCACTGCTCTCACAATGACAGTCAGATGTAAAACACACAACAAACAAATGAGCGTGAGAAAATGGGCTTTTCCTCAGATCTGTCATTCTAGTGGCTCTGCATAACAAGCAGTGATTGTCAGCCTTTGTCTAATAATGGCTTGGAAATGCATCTTATTATGCATAACTATGCACACTTCTGTAGAAATATGTTTGGTTTTTGCTCGCTAGGGTTATTGGTCTGGTGGCATTTCCATTTTTCTTCATCTGCAGCACTGCACCAACACACAGCGAAGCCTATTCACCAAGAAAAAAAAAGTAGATCTGTATTAAGAACACAGTATCCAGAACTCATCCACAAAGCCTTTCAAAAAAACATCTCATTCTCATTCCAAACTCATTAAATGGCGCTTCTTTGACTGCTTTTGGCTTCATATCACTACACCAAAAGCCACCTTTTGCATATGCATGAAACACCCCTGGACATCGTCAGGTGAGAATGTGGCCAGACAAAACCGGTCGCGGTGTTATAATACTCCAGCCGGACGTCACTTGCTGCATCCACATGGAATGCACACTTGTGAACCTGTTGTGTCTGCAGGACGGCATCAGGTTGAAACACTGCCGGTTACAACACAGTACAAGGAGTGGAAGAGTGCCTAGAGGGCGAAGAGGGGTGGTGGATGGATCCAACAAATCCCAGACTTTCATGTGGGACTCCAGTGTTCATTTCCCATCGGAATGTAATTTTTTTTCTCTCTACAGCTTACCATTTGCCTCCTTTCCCTAATTTTAATCTTCCATGCTGGGGGCATCCAGTGGCTTAATGGATAAAGCAGGCATCCCCATATATCAAGGCAGTGTCCTTGGTGCAATGGCAGTGGGTTTGATTCCAACTCACAGCCCTTTGCTGCATGTCATCCTCTCTCTCTCTCCCTTTCACCCATCACTCTGTCCTATCTAATAAAGGCGAAAATGGCAAAAAACAAATCTTTAAAAAATACCCAAAAACTTCCATGCCAGCTTGTGCGTTTGTTGATGTCCCGGCATTTGTTGCCATGTGCTTTTGTTGCCTGCACATAACCACATGCAGTATAATACCACCTTGTGCATTTGCTGACATCACAGTAGTGTCATCCCAGAATGTAAATAGCAGACACAAAGGGATACCTAAAACGTAGAAACGGAGGTCCAATGCAAAACAGCAACACATGATGATTTGGAATGAGATTGTGTTGAAATAGACTGAACTGTCATTGTTGAAGTCATCAAGAAGGCTCACAGAGTTAGGGACAACTTGTCTTTTTTATGCATTTATTCTCAGCAGTATGTGAAAAAAAATAATTAAAAAAGTACAAACCTTGAGCAATGAGTGAGTCAACATTCTGACAAGTGAACGGTGTTAGAAATGAATTGGACAGGTTTTTAAATTTCTGCCTGCATGCTGGCGGGGGCCTTTCACACAGGTAATACATGGCAACAATTACACAGCGTCACGTAATGAGAGGTGTAAGAGAAGACAATGGCTAATAAGCCAGAGAGGCCCATTCAGCACTTACCAGGGAGCTAATGAAAGCTTTAATTAAGTGTCAAAGAGTAGCGAGGCTGGGGAGGCAGAGGAGAGCGCTGCTGAGGCCCCATACTGGGTGTTTCTTCAATTCAATGTAGATCGGAGCCTAAACTGATGGCTAGACTGCTGAGATGAGGCAAGAAAACCCTTTCACAATGCACACACACACACACACACACACACACACACACACACTGTTTACACAACACACACTAAAGGAATTAATAATTTACCATGTTTTGCAGCTTTTGTTTCTCTTGCGTGCCTGAGTCAGGACCAGGTCACTTACTGTCGTCAACTTTTTTCAGTATTTTCAGTGCTGCAACAAAAGTTGCACTGATGTGGTGGAAAGGTACAAGAAATGCAGTAAGGAGCGTGTGCACAAATGGAAAAGTATTTTAGTGTAAGCAAAACTTCACTGCACTACACATTGCGTTCCACAGGAGATACAATGTGCTGCACAAAGTCTGTGCCTTTATCTTTATTTTAGGAGTGTAACAATACACATATTTGTATTTAACTACTTGCTACAAGGCTTTTGGTTTAGTACACATTACAAATATACAACAAACTGCAAACTATTTCATTTGGGAAAAAAAGAATATAAAGCCTAAATTGTGTTTAATAAATGTTCTTTGTGCCTCAGCACTCAACAAGGCAGCTCACACAACCCAATAGGCAACATACTGTCTGCTCCTCCTACATTTTACTCCCACGAGACACAAAGGTGTGTTTTTCTGGGTGCGTCTTCGTCTTCCCATAGTTCAAAGAAATGCTGCTTAGGTGTAGCCCAGGAGTCCACGAGCAAAAAATTGTTTGTGGTTAACTGAATGCACTAAATATGCCTGTAAGTGTGAAAGAAAGTGTGAACAGTTTTTTGTCTCGTGTCAGCGTTTACGTTTGCCTGGTGACCTTTCCATGGTGTTCAACCAACACATTCTCATCCGAAATCAACACACGTTGCTGCATTTAAGATGTTTCTAGGTAGTCAGGACATTTTAGGACATCTGGGTTTTAGCTAGGACCTCTGTTGGGTGTGTGGGGAATCCTCCACTAGCACTTTTTTTTATGAACAACCTCTATTTTGATGCTGTTTTATGCATTCTGACACCTTATGTATATTAAAAGTGCTTAAACAATTCCAAGTTTCACTTTTTATTGTGAATTACATTTGGCCTGCAGTCTTTACGTGGAGTATCACTGCGCGAAGGTCTGAGGGGGTGCTGTGGCTCATGTCTACACAGAGATTTAATACAAGAAACACCACATCACAAAACAAATAAACACTGTAGTAACTTTACTTAAGATTTGCAAAAGGCAGCTTTGCAGGTCAGATGATGCTCCGATCTCCAAATGCATCTTTCATCCTGTATTCATAGAGCTGTTGCTAAATACTAACTCCTGTTTTATTGTCGGCACCAGTTGTGTGTTTTAAGGGTGTAACGTATGATGCAACGTCACAAATTAACAGCATTTTTGTCTTTCTGTTTTTATCCAGAGGAAGAAATTAGTAGATTTTCTTTGGAAAGAGGCAAATAGCTGCAGACTAAGATTTGGATCATTTGATAGAATATTTAAGTGTCTGTACGTATAATTTACAAACTCAAACAAGATTTGTTTTAAATGTTTCTGTTCTGTTGTGTTGATTGAAATCTGATCAACTACTTTGCTTAGTGTAACATTTTTCCAGGAAAGACTTGGCTGACAGGTTTAATCTGCTGTGGTCCTGTCTGAGGCTGTGCCTATGTCGTGGGCCTTGATTGCGCCGATGCCATGATCCTGCTCAATGCGACCTTCTACTGCCATTATTATGAGTCATGCCTCCATTATCAATATATGCATGGGACTCTTATCAACACCTACAATATTTGCATGTAACTTCACATGCTATCATATATTGCATTTATTAATTTTATGTCTATCACTATTGTTATATATGTTATTGCTGTACCTCTCTCCCCCTCTCTCTTCCTCTCTCTCTTTTTCTTTCTCTCTCTTTAACTTTCCTTTATGTCATTATGACATCTTTTTTTTGGGGGGGGTCCTTTTTTGATGTGAGGGTCGATGGACAGAGGGATGTTGTCTGTTGTAAAGCCCTCTGAGTCAAACTGTGATTTGTGATAATGGGCTTTATAAATAAAATTGACTTGACTTGACTCGACTTGTCACACAGCAGGCGTCGAGAACAGCAAGTATCGTTCTCTTTCTGTAATCCTTCCACGTTATCTGTGCTCCTCCACCTCACACCTGTTTTTCCACCACCACCCTTCTTTTCCTCTCCCCCCTCTTGTTCTCCCCTCTCCTCCCTCCCCCCTCAGTGGAAAGAGACAGCAGTAATGACTATAATTAATAATGGAAATAAATGCAGCGTTTTAAAACTCACCGGGATTTCACTCTTATTGAGTCTTATTTCTTCCGTACAGCTGTGCCTCTGTGCATGGGCTGATTGGAAAGTGAACACACACACACACACACACACACACACGCACGTGCACAACACAAGTGCGCAAAAGACAAACCTAAGGCAGCTGGCTGAAATACACTGAAACACATCTTGTTTTCTCCACCTTCTTTACTTTTTTTCTGAGGCTTACCCTCTCACTCAGTGGTAGTTGGTGGTTGATAAGGTTATAACGATAACATGAGATGATTTGTGTGCTGTCTTTTTGTGAAAGACTGGCTAATAAGAATGTGGTAACAACAAAATAAATACACTGTTAAACATTTCTGTCTGTGGCTATGTTTAAAATATTAACTCTTTTAAACCTTTTTTTTAATACGGGAAGAAGAGCAACTTCAGAAGGAATTATCAAAAAATTTGCAAAAAATTAGGAAAAAGATGAGCTGAAAATGTGTAACAAAGCAACAACAAACAATAAAACAGCTTAAAAATGATAATAATTATGTATAATAATTTTGAATATCTAATTAAGATAATTAGTTATCTTGACATTTTTCTTACCAAGTTGCTCATTGTCTTTTTTCCCATGTTTTAGAAATAATTCACACCAATTCGTGTAGGGTTCAAAGGTTTATCTTGTTAAATGCAGCACAATAAAAGAAAACACGTTTCAAGGGGTTAAATTGCATTGTGATTGGATTGAAGGATTATTACTGGTCTTCACCTGTGAGTGAACCTGAGTCATCCTCAGTCCGTATCTGATTTATACAAGCAGCCTGTTAGGCCTGAATGAACAAACTTACACCTATAAAGAGTGTGTCTGTACTGTTAAAGACTGTTGGTCAGTGGGACAGTGTTTCTGTGCAGGTGGCTTTAATGTTGTGTGCAGGTTTGCACTGCCATCTGTTGGCAGCTCACACACTCTGCTGCCAAACACACACACAGACACTATAATCTGGAGTTAAGAATGAGGCATTTTCGATGTGTAGGCTACTTAAAGATTTAGCATCATGATTGTGTTGCTTTATACAGTCTCTGATGACTTCAGACCACTTTGATTTTAGTGATGGATTAAATCTGAAAGCCCCACTTGAGTAAAAGTACAGATATTTCACTAGAAAATGACTTTGGTAAAAGTTAAAGTCACCTGTAAGAATATTAACAAGGTTAAAGTCGTACAGTATTTGATTTTTTACTGTACTGATTACTTTTATTACTAAAATTAATTTTATGATATTTAATGGACTTAAGTATTGAAAGGAAAAGTACACATAAATACTGGTAATATAAAAAGCAAGCAGTCAGAATTTTGAGAATTACATTTACCTTCATAATATACTCCACATTAAAACTGGAGCCTTTACTAATACTCTTGAAGAAAAATGAGGTTGTTGGGTTTTTTTTTTTTTAAACTTAAAGAGCAAAATTTAGTTTATCCTTCACTCCCATTTCTTCATTTGTCCATCAGTCCCCTCCTTCCTTCCTTCCTTCCTTCCTTCCTTCCTTCCTTCCATGTTTTGTAGTAAATAACTAAAATGTTTAGGGGAATTTTATCGAGGTAAGAGTATACATTCTATGTAGGAAATGTACAGGAAAAAAAGTCAAATTTGACAGAATTATTACAACTCCAGTTAAGTCCAGATTATCCCAAAAAAGTTAGTTCTGTATCAAAGTATTACCACTTCATTACAGCTCACCACTGTTTGACTTTCCTTGCTGACTCATAGTATCTAAAATTAAGGAAGCTGCAAAAACATCTAGGATGACAAAAACAGATTATAACTAACTTTATATGATAAAGGAGGAAAAAAAACTGAAACAGCAACAAGACCAAAAAGTGACTGATGATAGTGATACCAAAAATCTAAAAGAAATACATAATTTGAATCAATATGAATCAAAACGATGAATTATGAAAGTACAGTATTTGTAGTGTGTTACCAAGAAAACATACAAAGATAAAATAAAGATTAAAGATATGTACATACAACAGCATACCATACACAGAAACTGACATTCAGTTTCATGTGTTATAATGCTGCAGCAAGTGTTTATGAAAATCACAAAATAAGTTGTTAGATATGGCAACAACCAGCTGGGCTGTATCTGCATTGAAGCTATGTATCCACTAGGTGGGGGGATTAGTACAGCAATTGCAGGGGCACTTGTTCTCTTTCCTCTTCTGTATTTCAATGAATGAACTACAGCTGCAGTCCAAACAAACATCAAACCATGTGTTTACAATGATGTGTTTTATATGATGCTGAAGCAACGCCAGTTACATCATCAAAATAACTGTATTTCACATTTTGTTACCAATATCAATCCTGAAGAAAAAAACCTGTAGAGCTGAGCCTTTATACTTTCCATCATTTTGTGTATTCTTACAATTGATGACATAAATATTTCTTAAATTTGTGTGTTTATTCATAAGATACACTCAAGAGCAGGCAATACTTCTGAGCATTTTAAGACTTATTTAAAAGAAAATTCACAGGTCCATTCTCACTCAACTGGTCAGTCTTTAAATATTACTTCTCCTGCAAATACCTGTTCCTTTAAAAAGGATATTTAAGATCCTTGAAGACCATTTAACTGCTGTTCTGTAACCACTTTTCTCCATGTATTTCTGATATAATTCAGCTTTATTTGTTTCACTCACAGTGACATGCAGTCTATCACTGCTATTGTTGAGGGCTGAGTCTATAAACCAATGGCATTCTCCTGGAGACCTGTGCACACACACACATACATACACACAGACACATCTTCACACATGCTTACAAAGATTTGTAATACACATTACACGCTCAAATTTTTCTACTTTTAATGACTTATTGATTATTGTTATGGATTATTATCATATGATATATGTATAAATCTTGCTTCAAAGACACCTACTCAGTTTTTTCCTTCCTGGTGCACTGTATTCTATGTTGTTTTATCATCATTTTATCATATTGTGTATTTTTAATTGTGCAAAAAATACAAACTAAAACTTAAGAAGAGCTAAATGTGAACTCCTGCTGATACCTTGATGCAGATCTCATTACAGCCAGACTTGGTTGCAATTATTCTTAACTGTTAGAGCCCCCACAGTCCTCAGAAAACATTCATATATCCACACCTCTCCTGCTCACCTCACTCCTACTCCCGTGATCACATCACTCCTGTCCTAAAACAGCTCTACCTGCTCCCTGACCCGCAACGACTCACAAATCAGGCTCTGTTTCACACTTTCTTTATCCATAGGCCTAGATTCTTAGCAGGAACAAATGAGACATGCCCTACTAAGTGCATTTGTCCCTGAAATTAAACCCTCATGCATCAATATATCTGGTTAAGAAGGTGATGGCTGTTTAACACTGTAAACTCATAAGGTGATCTTACTTAATAAATCTTGGAAAGTCAGTGCCTTGATAAAGGTATGTAAATATTTGTTCTGATTTATGTTTCACATCTTACTGATGATTTACTAAAATTTTAGTTGTATTTACTTAACTTTGTTTAGCTAAAAATGATGAGTGAAATTAACTTGGTCTATAAGTGATAACAATATAAGTTTTTAACGTTAGTCAGACCTAACTGAACAGTTCCACGTTTTTGTGTCATGAGCAAAAGGATTTTGCATATGTGGATGCTAGTTTGATGAAATGTTTCATTTATTTTTCCAAGTAGGCTGACGCTTGTTTGGGTATTGATATTTGTGATAAAATATCATAGGGTAAGTAAAATCAAAGACAAAGGATGGTATTTTGTTCAACTGAAAATTATCTTGCAAACTAACCATTCTTTATTAAATAAAATTAGTTTCCTTACTAAATACTTCCATGTTAACTGGTCAGTTAAGTTACATTAACTTTGCTTAATTAAAATGCTAACTTGAAAAGAACAAGGTAAATGCACTTGTCATTTCTTTTAGTTGACTTTGCAAAATAAAGTAAATGAAACAAAATTTAAAGTAAATGTAACAATCAGGTATAAAGTAAACATAACCCAAAAATTGTTATACTTACTTCCCCTTTTCAAGGCAATTGGTTAAAGAGAGTTAAAGAGTAGTTAAAGATTAGCTGTGTTGATGTGTTGTGTGTATGTGTCTGTTCAGTTCATGATAATTATAACTACTGGTTTGTTTGCTATGTAGTCATGTTAGGGAGAGAATTACCGTCAGTATTTGAATAGATTGTAAATTCTAAAGGGGAGATTTTTTACTATAAGCCCCTTTGTGTTTCTTAACCACTCATGCACAGTTTTTGTTTGTTATTATCTACTTGTTTTTATCACATCTTGTGTGCTAATAAATTCAAATCAAATCAAGTAGCATATCATTTCCACTTTTATTTGACGCAGAAAAAGCATAAATCGGTGCCACAAAATCACCAGAAGGCAGGAAATAAAGTGACTGACTCTTAGTTACCCCAGGACCCCCAAGACCCCAAGGGTCCCTCTGGATGTTGAAACACAGTGTATGCCCCTGTCTCCACTAACACACTCCTCTACTGATGCCAGACTCCTGTCCCCTCCCTCCAGTACCCAGCACCAGGCCTGGACTGTAAGGCTTTCTCCACTACAGTCCTCAACCTCTGGAACTATCTCCCCAAATACATCTGCTCAGTGCCTTGTTCCCATGTTTTTCAAAGAAATCAAGCCAGTTCACACCAGTTTCAAGGGTTCAAGTTTCTCAGATCCAATTTGATTTCATTCATCTTGTGATGTTTGTGAGGACTGGCAACTAAAGAGGTGCTAGTCCACCTCCTGGACACTGCTGAGGTACCCTTGGGCAAGGCAATGAACTTTTCATCACGCTGTGCTTTGCTGCAGCCCCATCACTATTTCTATAGGCATGTGTATGTATTTCAGGCCTGTGTGGGTGTACGTAAGAAAATAACAAAGCGTAAAAACTGTATTTTCCCAAGGGAAATAAAATACTTCTTTTTCTTTTGTGCTGTGTTTTTAGTTTAGTGTTTGTTTACTGACCAAGCTTGTACGTGTCTTTGTCCATCTATCAAATGCTTGTGATAATAAAATGTTTTTTTTTTTACTTTTTTCCTCACATTATTATTATGACATTGATAAGAGTTTTGCAGGCAGAATAGTTGAAATCAATGCTTCTTTACATGAGTGGTGACTCTGGAGGCCCCCTTCACTTTCCACATGTCATATCATCTCATAAATTGCCTCTCTTACCCATACACTTATACACATTCATTTTACTTACAGAAGACACTCTACACATAAATGAATGGTTTTACACCCTGCTGCTTATTGACTTCCCACCAGCAGCCCCTGTTCAGATCCTTTTGACAGAAGGCAGCTTGATTTTACTCAAAAGAGATGGAGAAAAGGTGCTGTATTTGTTGTTTGGTTACAAATACACAATAGTTTCTGTTATATATAAAATGTTTGTGATTTTGTAGATAAATTTGAACTTGAAATTAAATTAAAGTAATGATATTGAAGAAAGATAAGAATGCAGATGTTCTACTTAAATTCAAATTCTACTTAAAGTCAAATTATCTGGATGAACTGGGTTTGTTTACAATCTGTCTGATGATCTGACTGCTCTTGATGCTTTCCCATCAGACCTTGTTTAAACAATGCCATGTTTTCAAACTTTAATAATCAAAATGTCATTATTAACTCATAGACATGAACTTCAAAAACAAGAGCCAAGTTGCAAAACAGGTGTCAGCAAACTTCTCCTTTTTAATCATCTTGTGTCTGTGTCCAACATGTTCTCAACCCAAACTGTCACATGTTCCTGCATTGCAGAGGACTTCTGTGTCCACATATCTGTTTGCGGTATACTTCTGTGTTTGCTTTTTATGCTGTGGGATGGCCCTACATGATGTCAACAAATGCACATTGTGGGATGATGCAACATGTGGTTATGTTTAGACAACAACAACACAAGGCAGCCAATGCCAGGACGTTAACAAACACACATGATGGTTAGGATTAGAGGATTAGGGGAAGAAAGCACATGGTAAGGTATAGAAAAAACATCAGGGTTTGATTGGCCCATCCACCGACCCTCCTGCCCACCCTTTAGGTGCCCAGAGGCTTCTTATGTTAAGTTGTTACCGGCAGCGTTTCAGCTTGACGCTGTTCTCATCTCATGCATATGTGACTGGTTCCATCTGGCTGTCTGACGTCCAGTTGTGTAAAATAACAACACGACCGGTTCTTTCTGGCCACGTTCTCAGCTGATGCCATCGAGGGGCATGTAAAAGTTGCCCTTCAGCATTGGGATTGTTCACCAGAAGCATTGTCAAAGCAATGATATTTTAAGAGTTGATGAGAATCAGGACAAACAGGTGTGTCGCTGTTTTCAAACATTCTGTGCCTCCTCTTTAAATTCAGACATTTTTGCAGATCTGTGAATGCAGCACAGCAAAGCTCATCATGATTTGTTTTTTATCTCTCAACAGCAGTTTGAGATGCGGCATGGATTACTGATCATTTGATCTGGTCAGAGTCGATCTGATTGATGGATGAGAGGAGAAGCAGAGTGCAGAGGGAGTGAATGCAAACTTTCATATATATATATATATATATATATATATATATATCTCAATAGTACTTGATAATCATTTGTGCCAGCAGAGGTTTTAGAATCCTTGGAGTTGCTTGCAGGTTGTTTGCATAACAAGGACTGAGATAAAGAAAAGATGAGCACAGCTTTGGAGTTAAAAGAAAAAGGTAAGAGGGAGAGGATGAGCAACACAGAAAATAGGAAATGGAGGGGCAGACAGTTGTGAGAACTCGGCCATGCTAAGCAGAGCGGATCAGAGCAGAGCCTCCCATCCTCTGAGGAAAACAAACTTCAACAATTAACAACCAAGAGAATTAGTGATGAGCAAGCACAATCTGCAGCTGGAGGACAGCGAGAGGTGGAGACAGATAGAGAAGCAGTGGATAGGTAGGTGATCCTCTCTTTGCCTCTGGCCTCGGGCTAAAGTTATATAGCTGCTGCAAACCTTTCATCATCCCCAAGCATCTGCATTCAACCTGATCACCTTCCACAGATACAGTATAAACAATAACCGCTCCCCCTCAGCAGGGAAACACAGTTCTCCTGACGGTCTCCAGTGTTCAGTAAGTTAACTTCATTCCACTTCTCTAAACTCTTCTCACTAATTTTCCACAGAGGCACTTTACGAATCATAATTAGATTTGGCCAACAGAACCTGAAGACAATGGAGCTGAAGTTTGTCTCTGTGTAGCAGGATTGACTCATATTTTAGAACTAGATTATAGAGAAGGTTCAAAGCTCAAGCTCCAGTTCTGTCTGGAGACTTTCTGCCTCCAGACTATCTCTCATATCCAGAGCAGACAATCAGATACCTTTCTATATCTATCCTATCTGTATACACATATCTGCTGTCTGCATTCCCCAGGCACTGCCAGCCACTGCTCGGTCTCCAGACAACATCTGGACCACTCTCAAAGATCAGGAAAATCTGAGCTCTCTCTCTCTCTCTCTCCCTTTCTCTCGATCTTTGAAGATATCGAATAGTTTTTTATTGTAAATGTATTACAAAATCAAAACCTGTTTAGAGTGAGAATTTAACAGATCATTGACGTGACCAGTTGTTCAGTTTTAGCTTAGACATTTGATCATTTTATATGACAGCTGATTGGTAACAAGAAATGTAAAGAAATGTCAAGTGTGTTTGTGTTAAGCACTGACAGCTTTATTTTTACCCTGTACATTAACAAATGTAAGTGATCCATGTCAAAAATGTTTTCTTTTTTGTTATTTCTTATATCTGAAAAAAAAGGAATATAATATATCTTTATTCAAATGCAATTTTTTCTGCCTCAAAAATCTTCAAAAGCTAGTTGGGCTATAGCTAGAATTCATATGTAATATATAGCTCTAACTTTGGTGTGTGATAATAACAAAGGCATCATTTTGCCAATCCATGGGATGCAGCCTCTAGCATCTCTATGTGATGCAAAACTATCGTCTGGGTAAAACTCGTAATACCTGGTTAAAGTTTAACAGTCACAGTTGGGTTTGAACAGTAAAAATACTCAGTTAGGTTGACAAAAGCACATCAAACATTAAACAAACATGTAACACGTCACAAATAAATCATGAGAGTGATGTCCGTACGTGATGGTCAGACATAGTTTTTGTAACGTCACGTTCTACATTTGAGGACAGCAGCGCATGTAGGTGCAGCAGATGCAGATGTTGAGTTCTGGGTGCTCTCAGCTCTCAACTATTTGTGTCTATGGGCTATAAATGTAAAAGCCCCCTTCCTTTAAGATGTCCCCTTCTCATAAAAAAAGTTTCTACAATTACATACTGAATAACACAGGTGAGCCTGGAAGTGGGCGGGCTCTTTGGCCACGCTGTAGGCTTGAACATGTCTGTCTGTTTGTCCTGTAATTATTGAAAAGGGGGATGGCAGACAGCGGGTGCAGTCCCACCAACATTCATAACAGCAACATTACAGGACAAAGTCAATTTTCATTGGAAACACTGTGAGCCATAGATTTGCTCACAGTGGAGTTCTGCACAAAATTTGCACGGTTGACCTGTTTCCAACCATCTTAACACCACTGACCTGTTAGCAAATGAGGGCTTGGGAAGTCCCAGATGGAGTCAGCTGCGGTATTAGCTGTGTAGCTCCCCATCCAATACTTCTATATATAACCCTGCTCTACTGGAGCACAAATTACTTCACATGAGATGTTTATAAAGGTCAGTGAGACAGGAGTGGATGGCACAAGTACATACCATTTAATTAACTCTGTTAACTTCCTGTCTGGTCAGTGACACAGGGCACAGGTTATCACTGAATAACAAAGATTCCAGAACCACCAGCTGCATGCAATTTTATTTCTCTGTGATATTTTGTAGTGTGAGAGGGCACTAATAAGTAATGCTAAGTGCCATTTTCAATGATTTGTATGACTTGTAAGCCTGGGAGCCCGTGCAGGGTGTTCACCTGCTTTCTTTCCAGTGCAATCATGCATTCCAAGTTTTTAATGAGGCAAAACTAAGAAAATTAACCAGCATAATATTTAAAAACCTGAAAAACAGACCTTTAAATTAATAGTATTGAATAAGGACTCGATTCAGTTCAATTCAGTTCAGTTCAGTTCAGTACACATTTTTTTTCACATTTTCATTGTTAAAACTTGTGCATGGTAACTTTGGAACATCCCCATGTTTGGTCCCCCCTCTGTTGTGGTACCTATTACACAGATTTGGTACTAAAAGGTGGAGCTAGAAACACTGCAGTCCATAAATTAGTCAGTAGAGAATCAGCACTCTGTGCTCAGGGCTGAGCTGTGGCTGCTTTAAACACTGGTCATACCATCACAAGTTTTATACATTAGTTTACCTTAACTATTAAATGAAAGTTGTTTGCAGCATCTGGCAGCAACTGGAGACTGAGAAAAAATAATTTACTTCACTGAGTCAACTGCCGGCAGCTTTTAAGGTGAAATGTTTACTTATAATGTTACTCAAATGTGATGACAATGTGAATCCATCAACACACCCTAAATTTCAACATGACAACTTTGACCGTTCCATGTGTTTTTATCGTCTCTCTTGGATGACACATCCATTTAGTAATGAGTAAGTCTTCAAGTGTTACAATATTAATTGAAACTGGATTATGTAAACTGCAAATATTCTAAAAAGAGCGTCGTTCCTGTGCCATCCAGCAGCACTAAATCCCTGCTCTTGCCTGACAAGGAGTCAGGGCACAAACCTGCTTTTTTGAAATCCCATTGAGAGAGACTCTAACTCCAGCCTGTTTTTATTTTTAATTCTGGAAATTCTGCTCTATGGACAAGAAACGAGGTGAAGACGTAATGTAAAATGTACAAGAAAATATAGCGAGAATCCAGCAAGTGTTGGTGACGACAACCCCGCCCACATGTAAGAGTACTGTCTGCAATGGAAACGCTAAACACATCTAGGGTCTGGGTACATGTTTTGTAAGGATTACGCTTTTGATGGAAACACAACTTTAAAGTCTCAGTCAATCTCTATGCTCAAATTTACATAAAGTTACCTTAATATTAGGTGTTCAGGCAAATTTAAAACCATAATTTATGGTTAAAGTTAAAAAAAAAAAAAAAACACAACTAAAGGATAGGGTCTTCTAAGGAGCAAAACCAAGACTTTCTTAATAATTTAAACTTTCTTTTTTTAAATTAGAATTAGATTTTGAGTTAAACTTTTTTCATGTTCATCAGATTTATTCACCAGCCAGTCAGTGGTTTCAGATTGGGTGTATGTCTGCAGGAGCTTGTGATTGTGTGTATGTGTGTGTGTGTGTGTGTGTGTGTGTGTGTGTGTGTGTGTGTGTGTGTGTGTGTGTTTTTCCAGACAGAACAGTTAGAGGAAGCAGTTATTTGTCCATGTCTATCTGCTGCAGCCAATATCCTTCCAGCAGCAGGCCACCACAGTGAGCCAGGAATCAGTACCTGTAACAGCCCTGATGGTTACAAATAGTATTCCTATGAGCATTTTCTAATCTATCACTTTCACAGTGTCCAGTGTCCAATGCTGAGAGCAGTTACATGTACTGAATGCCCACCCCAACAGTTAGTCAAAACCAATTCTGAATAAAAGCTTTGGAACTGTTAATGTTCCATGTGGAAGTGAATAATTTGGCAATAGATTTGGCAGATCTGCATCATAAAAAGTCACCTGGCTTGGTCTTAAACTGAAAATATCTAAGACTACAAAGCAAAGTAAGTTTTGACTAAAGTTGAAAGAAGCATATCTTTATATTAGTTGTTGGACATTGAAGAAATTATTATGGCGAGAAAAAAGATGAGCAGCTGTACAATATGTCTGACTTCAGTGTTAAGATATTACAGCAGACTCACACATTTTCCTCTCAGTGGGGGTTTTAAACCAACCCCAGTTGTCAATATCCAAATTACTGTGTTAAACAAAGGGGCCCCTCTTGGCAACTATGGGTAACAATCTCTTCAATATGTATATTCTCTTAATTTTATGTTAAGAGTAAATATAAAAGAAGCCAACTCCAGATGCAGTAAACATTTTAAACATCCAACTCTTACCCAGGTGTTATAAATGATGAATCCCATTTGATCCTGAATTAGAGCTGTAAAGAGGATTGTTCCTTATTAAGTAATAAACCTTAAAAACTATATAGGGCTGGTATTTTGCCAGTGTGCAAATATTCTGGCACATGCCCAAGAATTAGGGAAATATCACCCAAAAAATGCTGTCAGAAAAGGAACTTGGGTGGTAGTGGAATCAAGGTACTGTTAAATAAACTTTCTGTAGCATCAGTTCAGGTGTCAAAAACTTAAACGATTTGTCGGCAGATGGATGTGCAGTAATTGAAATTAAAAGAAAATGTTTAAACATTAAAATAGAACAAATTAAAAACTAAACAAAATATACTGCTAAAGCAAAGCATCCGTGATGTCATCTGGAGTAGAACATTTTCATTTGCTTATCTGGGGCTAGGTTGCAGAGGCAGCAGGCTTAGCAAAGTACTTCAGATATCCCTCTCCCCAACAGCACTTTCCAGCTCCTCTTGAGGGACCCGAGGTGTTCTCAGGCCAGATGAAATATATAATCCCTCCAATGTGTTCGGGGTCTGCCCCTAGGCAAACTACCTGTTGGACATGCCCAGGATGGGAGGGGCCCAAATCACATGCCCAAGCCACCTCAGCTGGCCCCTTTCAGTGTGAAGAAGCAGCAGTCTACTCTCTCTCTCTGGTTGTCCGAGCTCCTCAACCTATCTCTATGGCTCAGAGCCCAGACAACCTTTAGAGGAAATCAAGAGCTTTGCCTTCAAGCTTAGCTCACTCTTCACTACAACGGTCCAGGGGAGTGCTTGCATCATTGCTGGGGCTACGCCAAACCACCTTTACATCTGATGCTCCATTTTACCTTCACTTGTGAACAAGACCCCGAGATACTTGATCTCCTGCTATAGTAATTCCAAGGAACCTATAGCTGTTCACCTGCTCCACTTCAGCTCCAATGATGTAGACAGGGGTGTGTGTCTTTGCCTCCTTCTTTCTAAAATCCACAATCCGCTCCTTGGTTTTACTGATGTTGAGCAGCAGGTTGTTCTCTGTGCACCACTCTGCAAGATTGTCGATTTCCTTGAGGTATGAATTGTTGTTTGTAATACAACCAATGATGGTAGTGTCGTCCACATATTTCACAACAGAGTTCTCCTGATGTCTAGGAGTAAAGTCATGGGTGTACAGTGTGAACAGGAGGGGGCTGAGCACACAGCCCTGGGGGGCTGTGGTGTCGAGCACTAATGTAGAGGAGGTGAGACTGCCAATCCTAACTCTCTGGGGTAAGGAAGTCCAGTATCCAGTTGCATAGTGTTATACTGAAGCCCAGAATGTAAAGTTTCCAATCAGCTTCATGGGAGAGATTTTGTTGAATGCTGAGCTGAAGTCAACAAACAGTATCCTGATGTGGCTGTTCTTATTCTCCAGGTGAGTGAAGACTGTGTGAAAAGCAGTGGATATGGCATCCTCTGTGGATCTGTTGGTTCTGAAAGCATACTGGTGAGGATTACAGGTTGGCAGGAATGTTATCTTTGATGTGCTGAAGAACCAATTTCTCAATGTACTTCATCAGGATTGGGGTAAGAGCCACAGGACGATAATCATTAAGACTAGACACAGCAGACTTTTTGGGCACAGGGACGATGATGGCTATCTTGACACAGGAGGGAACAGTCTCTTGTGAGAGTTAGATGTTAATAATGTCAGTTATAACATTGACAAGCTGATCAGCACAAGTTTTTAGTACTTGTTAGTACTTGTTCTGAAATGTTGTCTGGGCCTCTGGACTTTTTTATATTCACTCTCAGCAGGAGTTTTCTCACATCTGCTATGGTCACTGAAAGTGGCTAGTCCTCTGGAGGAGGATTATTATTATTATTATTATTATTATTATTATTATTATTATTTATTGTTATTATTATTATTAATTTTATAATAATCTTAATCCCATTCCACGATATTCATGCATTCTATTTATGTTCCTCAAATTCAAAACTTAGTTTCCATGCATTGGACAATTTGTGGAGTATGAAAACAAGAGTTTTTTCTCATCTTTGTAAGAGTACTCTCAACCACTTGGAAAAATGTATTATTCCTGAGAGAAGAGCAAAAATAAGAAAACACTAGTGAATAATATAAATCAATGGCTACAAACCAATAAGAACAAATAATGGATACCAACAAAAAAAACCAAGATTTTGTATCTTGCTTCCTGCATGAGGTTCATTGTCATCTTCAGCACAAACACAGGCAAGCACACAGACAAACACACACACACACACACGCACACACACACACACACACACACACACACTTACACTGAAAAAGAGGTTGCCCGCTTTTTCTGTTTTTCTGTTTTTTTAGCCAGGCTTAAATCCCTCCCATGGGCCATGAGATAGTGCAGGGAAAGCCGCTGGAGCCAGGCAAATAAGAGCTGAATCTCACCTGAAGAGGGAGGGTGAGGAGAGTGACGTGTAGTAGGGGAGTTCTCAGGGTTTTCAAAGGTCACCACATGAAAAAATGAAATTCATTTAAATCCCTGAAGGCTTCTGTCAATGAATATCAATAGAGAGTGGTACTTTATTTTCATTCAGCACGAGAGCAAGATAGGAAGGGTGTACGAGCAAAATAAAAAAAAAATTTTTAAAAATGACAAAGGTCAATCAGCAAGTGGCCCCTATCCTCTCTGGTCCTACTGATGTGACCCTTCTCTTGATTGTGGCTGCAGCAGCAGGCTCAGCTTGTTTTAATGGTTGGTGTTGTTGTCCCTCATGTGTGAGCTTAACCACTAGCATGCAACCACCACATATCAGAAGCATGCCACAGCAAATATTTACAGTAGATAATACTTCCCTCTGACACCTGACGTGGAGGATTAGCCGAGATCTCTGCCTCACTTTCCACTCCGTCCCACTTTCTTTTCCTTTCTCCTATCAGGCACTAGGAAATCAATTTGACATTTAAGCACCAAACAGCTCTGGATTTACTTACAGTACATTAAACAATTACCATTTTTAGTCCATAATATCCTTTCATGTATCGTTACTTTCAGGGAGAGTTTGGTCATTTTGAAGTGTGGTTGTATGAGGTGCTTCTCTTTCATGGCAGCATGAGTATTTGTTGACATCCCAGCATTGGTTGCCATGTGCTTGTGTTGCCTGAACATAACCACCTCACTGTATTACATGGAGTAGATGTTGATCAGCACGCTGCCAGTTCGGAGAGGCATACTGGAGAAACGAAACTGAAGCTAAACCATGTACTGTTGTAGGTGGGAGCACCACCTAAAATCAACATATAAAAAAAAGTCAGTATCAGTTTAAGTTTACACTACATTGCAATTTTTTCAGTGCTTTACCTAGCTGCAGAAAGCCTATTTAGAAAGGTAAAAGGAAGACAACAACTTTAGCATGAAAGAAGACACTGCCTGATGTCAAGGCCCATTTGGCAACCAGCTTTTGTCATGCTGAAGAGGCCGTTGTTTCATCTAATGTGAAAAACGATAGACCCAACCTTCATTTCTCTCATGAACCATCCACCATGAAGGCCACTAACAAAAATACAAATCAAACTGACTGTGTGGCAAGAATGTGTCAGATATAGTGTGACATTAATACTGTGATTTAGCATGCAAGGTTCTCATTCCCTGCAGAAACTGAACCCACTTTTTGGGGCAGCTGGGGCGTTCAAATAGGCTGCTGCAACTTGTTTGCTTAGCATGATTAACCAAAGGGCTCATGAACTCTACCATGTCCTTTCTGAGCATGTAATCCTTACTGCTGCAATATATTCAAAATGCTGACTTTTTTTAATTGTGTGAACTTTAACTTTGAAACATTCATGACCTTGACATCTTGTTAAAAATGATTGGCCATAAACTTCTTGCAATTTTAAGTGCTCAGAAGCTCACAAATCAGCTGGAGAAAACTGAGAAAGTAGACTTCAGCAGGACATATGCCCTGTTGCATTGCATTTGATCATAAAATTTGATGCATGTGTGAACAAACTGTGCTAGGTGGCATCAGCAAGTGTTGATAGAAAATAACCTCTATTAATCATTGTGTTTAAGGATCGCTGAATTAAATTTTCACACAGAAAAGTATCACAAAACACTAGTAAAGAGGGTCCCTTATAGTCTTTAGAACAAATCAGTGAATGTATGTGTGTGTGTGAGTGTCTGTGTATGTGTGTGTCTCTGTGTGTGTGTGTGTGTGTCTGTGTGTGTGTGTGCACGGGTGTGTGTGCGCATGTGTACGTGTGTGCATGTTTGTGTGAGACCTGCTGCTGTAGTTTTGATTAAATTGAAAGGCGTGCTGGGATAAATGAAGTAAGGAGTGGGTGTGTACAGTGCTGACGTGTATTAATGACCCTGGATAGGATGGAGAGACACTGGTAATAACCCATTCAACACTACGTGGGGGGAGGAGAGGAACAATGGAGGAGATGGGGCACAGCGATTGGAGGGCTCCTGGTGTTTGCCTCTGATGATTACAACATGGGCATAGGGAAAGAAGGATGATTTAATGAGCTCATAGTGACGGACTGACTCCTCACTTGAAGACGTTGACAGTGAGGCCTCTGACCAACAGCCATGCAGCAAGAGGAAACACTCCACACTGATCTCTGCCAACAAGACATTCACGTTTGTGCATAAACGCTAATCCACTTGCCAGAGGTTCGGGACTCAAGTTACAAGACTTGACTTGAGCCAGAATTGAGTCCCAAATGTGAGGACTTGAGACTTGCTTGAATAACATCTATAAAAGACAGGGACTTGACTTTGACTTGGTATTCATGGGTTGAGACTTGACTTGAAACAGAGTAACTTTCTTGACCCCTGGGGTCAGAAAAAATCCCAGGGGACTCATGAATGATGATTTAATGGGATTCCTAGTGCCAGCTGGTAAGGAATCAGTCCTGAAATTGCAGTTTACAAACAACAGGTGCTTACAGAGCAGCACTGATAAGTTCCACCACCCAAACAATCCAGAGTGCTGCCCGGCTGTCCTTGATAACACACTACTTTTGGGTACAGGAAACACAATACAAAGAAACTGACTATGAAATGCAATGTTGAATGTATCCCCATTTCAATGTTTGGTTAACAAAATAGAAAGAGTACCAAACTGTGATTCAACACACTGATTTTGGTGCAGGAAAAATATAAAATAGCTTACAGAAATAGATACAGATTTCTACTAATATAGAAAAGATATATTTGTTTGGACTCTTATTGGGCAGTGACATGAGTAGTGTGAATCAGATCGTAGCTTTGACAAATGCAAGTTGGAACATCCATTGTGACCAACACACACAAGAAGAGTAACCATGCATGCCCATGAGTTCCATCCCTCTTCATGATGATGTCTTTTATTAACTGTCAGCAGAGATATAAAATGTGTTTAGAAATGTGTTTGATTCCTGTTGCTAAGACAGGCCAACCTTTCAAATATGGGACAATTAGGCATGTGTTAAACATAATTTGATCATTAAAAGAAAAAAAAAGAAAATTGTAATAAAGATAGAAGTGATTTATGAGTTTAGATTTTATTTAGTTTGAAATCTGCGGTGGTTAAAAACTATGATGGAGACCATGCAACACCCAATCTGTCTTCTGTCTCCTTGACCACTTAATATCCTCATATAACCTTCAGTAACGATTCCACCTCATTGCTGGTACAGGCAAAGACATTTCTGGTCTTACGTTTTGCTATCTGTTTAAGTAACCAACTCCTGAGTAGACAATCTTCTTCCAGTTTACACTGGCATGCCTACCTCACACCCCTTGTTCGATTTCAGAATAAAAACATGCCAATTTTCTCAGCTTTTTCGAAGGTTTACATACTTGTGAAGGTGTCTGCCCAGACCAAGAAAAGTGATGTTGATCCAGGTTTCAAAGGGCTAAAGAGCTATCATTTATCTTGATTAGGGTGGTGCCCAGAGGTGAATGTAATAAAATCCATTATTTAGGTCAAGTACTGCATTAATGCATTAATTTCTGATTGCCCAAAGATGAGTGCTATCACTCCATGCCCTCATCTGTGAAAATAAATGCATTTATGCTACTCTTGTTTTCACACATAGATCAGCACTGTTTGGTCTCTCGGTTTTCACTTAAAGATTTGTCTCGAACTCTTCAACTCTCATCAGCAAATCACTCCATATCTAGTGCTGTGTAGCTTCTTTGGTGTTTTTATAAAAAAAATAAAAATAAATTAACTGAACCCCACCTCCTGCTGCTGAATGACCGATGCCATTTCTTTTTCAAAAGCAATGGTTAGACTGCCATACAGTGGGTCTATGAATACAACTGGTAAAGATATGTGTGTGTGTGTGTGTGTTTGTGTGTGGGTGTGTGTGGAGATGTGTTCTGACACAAGCCAGGAGGAGGCAAGGATGGGGATTTATGCAAACTGAGTAGGTCACTATAACATACATGCTTACAGGAAAGCACAAACACACACAAACACACCCTCTCTCTTGAGGCTTTAATCCATCCAGGGCCTTCCAACCTTTGGATGTTTAATGTAAACACTGTGATAACACAATCAGTCCCAGTCCTCTCCATCCTTCTCTCTATCTCTCTCCTCCTGCTTCCCCCTCTCCTCTGCTCCTGGGCCAGATAATGAAATACATAAATGCAACATGGGTATTTTTAAGACAGTGGGCTGTTTTCCTCTCCTTTCCCATTTTGCCTTTGATGTCAATGTGTGTTTTGCTCCGAAACAAAATGCACAACAGCCAATAAATAATGGAGCCAAGCACGGCATTGCCACCTTCTAATCTCAGCAGGCCTGCAGCCCAGCGCTTCAAAGCTTCATGAGCCCCCGAAGCCACGGCAGCGTCACAATTATCATACAGTATCACCACAGCAACAACAGCTTCATAATGTTGAAGCAACACAACTGCAACAACAGCATTATGGTGCTACACCACAACAGAATTAGAATTCCAGGACAGCACTATGATGCTGGTAGAATATCAGAGCAACACCAGTATAATGCCATAACAGCACGATTGCAACAGCATTATAATGATGAAAGAACACAATGCTATCCACATATTATAGGGCTTAATGCCCTGGCACAATTTGCATTATGAAGATAATACATAATGCTATTGAGAACAATATAATAAAATTATTAACATTATATCTGTAGAACAACAAAAAACTGTGTTTTGTTTTTACAACAAAGTGACAACAACCACATGATGTCAAAAACGCCTTGGTAATCATATCACTGTGATGTAAAGGAAAAAGGTTATGCAGGCTGTGTATACAGTAGGTTCATCAGCACTTTTTCAATAAACCATTTTGATCTAAGTTAATAATTCAAATGACACCTTAATTCATTTGAACCACTGAGATCCACCATAAACATAATGACTAGAGCAGCTTTGAGACAAGTAATGGTAAATGGACCTGCAGTTGTATAAGTGCTTTTCTAGTCATTTAACCACTCATGGTGCTTTCACACTATGAGTCACATTCACCCTTTCACACACACATCCACACACTGGTGGCCTAGGCTACCATACATGGTGCCACCTGCTACTTTGTTTAACCATTTAAACACATTCGCACACTGATGGAACAGTCATCAGGGGCAATTTGGGCTTCAGTATTTTGCCTGGAACCATCATCATGACATTTGCTTCTCATGGAGGTCAGTCAGAGGAATTGAAATAACTACTTGGTTATGTGAAAATATCATGTTTTGGCTCAAAATACCTGGTTTTGATGACATTTTCCCAGGAAAATTAGTGATGCCTTTGTAACTCATGGTCTGTAGGTGGACCTGCACATCACTGCAACTCACTAACAACAAGTTGACAGATGGATTTATAACAACTTTAGTAAGCATTGGTAGAATGCACATATTTGGGGTTGGTAGTACATCCTAATCGCTGGAAGGCCTTTATTTCCTGCTCACATTTTCTGAATTCAGTTACGTTATGCTGACATTAATGAGAGGCTTTGGCGGGTTGTACGAGGCCCAGGGGTCACCCATTGATAGTCATTGCTTTAGAGTGTACAGGTGGCATGCAGCAGATAACCATGATAGCAGCGGAGGTGATGTTGTTTCAAAGCAATCATCATGCTTATCATACAATATGCGATAATCCCCTCATATTGAAACAGGCAGATGAGCAAGATGGCAGTGAGTAGGATCTTCCATTAGGCTAATCATGCACAGTGCCACTCTTCCAGACGTTATGTCATTACACCACGCTATGCGCCGGGCGCGACACCTTTGTCTGCATAAACACTGCAGAGGGATATCTGATTGACAGAGTTGAAACGATAAGAGGCAGCTTCGTTTCAGCTCAGCTGTTTGTTCAAAGGAACACAGCTAACTGGCTCTGCTGTATCTTTCTTTTCTATTTTAGCTTGTTTATTTTGTGCCCCACCACCCTCTACTCCCATGGCTGTCTGCCAACTATAGGAGACAGACAGCGTAATGATAATATAAATGTATATGATTATTCGTTAACCATACAGTTTTAAAAGAAACTTGCTGGAGGACAAAAAAAATTTAAATATTTGTAATGCAGGTAATATAAAAAGTAAACAAAAAAAAATAACCCAAACACATATGTCCTAAATTTCAAACATACATTATAGACACAACACATACAAAACAACTGTCTACAAGACAAAGTGGACTACTTTCCCAGGTTTCTTTTCAACACTGTAGCCAGGCTGACTCAGAGTCACAGCTCCATAGAGCCTTGTATTCCTTCGGCCCTAAGCAGTGACGACTTTATGAGTTTCTTTAATGATAAAATTATAACTATTCGAGATAAAATCCATCACCTCTTGTCCTTACCTGACCTGACCCAGGACACAGATAGCCTGGATATGGCAGCAAGGCCTGAAATTTATCTGGACCATTTCTCCCCCATTGACCTTCATCGACTCTAAACTTTGATTTCTGCATCTAAGCCATCAACATGCCTGCTAGACCCCATCCCAACTAAGCTACTTAAGGAAGTTTTGCTCTTATTAGACAACTTTGTATTAGATATAATCAATGTGTCTTTATTAACAGGCTATGTACCACAGTCCTTTAAAGTAGTTGTCATTAAACCTCTTCTAAAGAAGCTCACTCTCGATCCTCAGATTTTAGCTAACTATAGACCGATATCTAATCTCCCCTTTATTTTAAAATCCTTGAGCGAGTGGTTGCTCATCAACTCTGTGACTTTCTCCAAGATAATAGTTTATTTGAGGACTTTTAGTCAGGCTTCAGAGTTCATCATAGTACAGAGACGGCACTTGCAAAAATTAATAACGACTTATTTATCGCTTCTGATACTGGTCTGGTCTCTGTTTTAATCCTTTTAGATCTCAGGGCCGCATTTGACACTACTGACCATCAAATCTTACTGCACCGACTGGAACACTTAATTGGCCTTAAAGGAATGGCAGTAGCCTGGTTTAAGTCATACTTATCAGATTGTTCCCAATTTGTTCACATCAACGATCAACCCTCCGCACATACTAAGGTCTGCTTTGGAGTGCCACAGGGTTCTGTGCTTGGACCAATCCTTTTTACTCTCTATATGCTTCCTCTAGGCAACATTATTAGAAGACACTATAAATTTCATTGTTATGCTGACGATACACAGTTATATCTATCTATGAAACCAGATGAAACTGATCAGCTATCTAGACTTCAAACATGTCTTATGGATGTAAAAGCCTGGATGAGCCATAATTTCTTGATGTTGAATTCAGACAAAACTGAAGTTATTGTTCTTGGCCCCAAACACCTCAGAAGCTCCTTTTCCAACAATGCAATTTCTCTAGATGGCATTACCTTGGCCTCTAGCACAACTGTACGGAACCTCTGAGTTTTATTTGATCAAGATTTATCTTTTGCCTCCCATATAAAACAAACTTCAAGGACGGCTTTCTTTCACTTGCGTAACATCGCAAAAATTAGACATATCCTGTCCCAAACAGATGCTGAAAAATTAGAACATGCATTTGTCACCTCTAGGCTGGATTACTGTAACTCTCTATTATATGTTCTAACGGGAAGCAAGAAAAGGGATCATATTTCTCCTGTTTTAGCTTCGTTGCACTGGCTCCCTATAAAATCCAGGCTTGAATTTAAAATCCTCCTCCTTACTTACAAAGCTCTGAATGGTCAGGCCCAATCCTGTCTGTCGCAGCTCATAGTTCCTTACCAACCCTCAAGATCACTGCGCTCTGAAAATGCAGGATTACTTGTGGTTCCTAAAGTTTCCAATAGTAGGATAGGAACCAGAGCCTTCAGCTACCATGCTCCTCGCCTATGAAACCATCTTCCAGTTTCGGTCAGGGAGGCAGACACCGTTTCTACTTTTAAGGGTAGACTTAAGACCTTCCTCTTTGATAAAGTTTATAATTAGGGCTGGCTCAGGTTGGCTGGACCAGCCCATAGTTAGGCTCACATAGGTTTAACCTGCCAGGGGACTTTCTATGATACACTGAGCTCCTTTTCCTTTTCTCAATGCAATGCAATGCAATCCATCGGAAAATCATGCATGTCTGTTAACTGCATTGCCATTTGCAAGCTTAGCTTAGCCTCAGTAGTTTAACTTAGCCTTACATCTGTGATAGCCATGTGGTACTGTCACTACCTGGGGCTTGCGATTACGGAGCCTGGGTCTGTTGAACTGCCCTACGCTAATCCTGTTGCCTCTCAGGGGCATTCCTGCTCCCTTGTTTCCTAGTTTTTCCTGGATCCTGGCCGTAACCTTGACTGTGCCTGACTGTGGTGATAGCTGTATTGATATTGTGCCCCCCGCTCGCCCCGATCGTGGCCTGGTCCTGGTTGCGCTGATGCTGTGATTTTGCTTTTGGACACCTCCCTATCAACATATGCATGAGACTCTTATCATCACCTCAACATCATCATAGAGTGCATTTGATAATTTCACACCTATCATTATTGTAATATGACATAAATCTGTTTCTATTATTGCTGTGCCTCTCTCCCCTCTCCTCCCCTCTCTCTTTCTCTCTCCTTTTTGCCATGATTGTATTTCATTTGTTATTTACAACATCTATTGCACGTCTGTCCGTCCTGGAAGAGGGATCCCTCATCATCCTCTACCGCTCTTCCTGAGGTTTCTTCCTTTTTTTTCCCTCCGTTACAGGGGTTCTTTTTCGGGAGTTTTTCCTTGGGTGATGTGAGGGTCTAAGGGCAGAGGGATGTCGTACACTGTACAGCCCTCTGAGGCAAACCATGTTTTGTGATAATGGGCTCTATAAATAAAACTGTCTTGACTTGACTACTTTCTTGACCCAGTCATGCACTCTGACCTCCTCCAGAAGAGATTTGGTAACAACCTGAAATCCTGATCTGATCTCAACCATCGGACTGTTTTATTTTAATGTACAGCAATACAGAGCATAAATGCTGTCAATTCTCCTCCACTCAGCCTTTCATTTCTTTCACTCTGTTAAGCTGTGTGTGTAAAAATAGCAGCTTAGCTCTGCTCACCCCAAAACACCACACACCATAAACAAATACGCAGGATGAGACTGTTACGTTATTTACCAAAGTCACAAGCACTCGTTTCATTTCAGCTCAGTGTTGAGAGGCTCACAATTTGGCTTCAACTCTAGTGCATGGTATTTCTCTGCCCTGCTCAGAGGGGAGACAGAAGGCGGGCAGAGCTTAAACAACCTCAGTTGCCACTACAAGCAAAAAACCAACATGGCTTAGGCATTAATGAAGCATAATCTGTAAATATGAGGATGACAAAAATAAACACTCAAGGTAATACAGTTCATTCAGGTAACTCAGACACAGGCTGCACTGAAGTAACATAAATAATGGAGGGACAGACTCTCCACCGACACAGGTCAAAAAGACGGAAGGGGGGGTTTGTCATTTTACACTTTATTTTATGAAATAAATAAATAATAACAACAAAATGGATAATTCGTTGCAAACCTATTCATTTTTTCACATTGTTAGGCATAGGCTATACACTCGATTCATTTTGATAACTTAAAAGAAGCCCTCCTAAAATTTGCACCGTGCAGCTATATTATCCAGCAAAATATAAGTATCAAATCAGGGCATCCCTAGTAACAATATTACAATGTCACACAACTTCTGCTTTTGCTACTTGGGGAAGACAGACAAATGTCTCTCAAAACCTTTATTTTGTTTATTAGGGTTTGAATTAACAGATACTATTGTTATTGCAGCAACGCAGTCTCAGACCAAATGACTTCTCAAACAAGTTGGGCAACAAAATCCAAACTGTTAAATTTGCATGCAAGTACAGTTTCTTTGTAAATTATGTTGATGCAGAATTGACAAGAATACTGATGAAATGTGATCCCCTTTATCTTGTGTTTCTGTCATGTCAGGAATTATAAATATGTTTTCTAAAAGCAGTTTGTTTTAATATTTTTCACAAGGAGCAGGATGAGAAATAATCTCAAAGGGACTGCAATTTTAGTCCCTCTAAAAGTGACCCTGCAAGATTCCTCTTTGCAAAATCTGTGTGTGACTTACAACTCTGTAGATATGAGAGAGTGGGAGTTTAGTCCCTTAAAAGTCTTCTACAGTTTGGTCAGCATTAACCTATTATTAAGATACTATTCTAAGTGTACAACAGATAATTTTCTGGTAACATTCAGACAGGCGTGCACCAATATTCTCCTGACTCGCTGTCACAAACACACACGAGGAGCCATTATTGTGTGAGTGCATGAGTGCATGTAAATGGTTACTGAGGAGCAGTACCTTGTACAGCCTCAGCCACCAGTGTGTGAATGTGTGTGTGAATGGGTGAATGTGACATGTAGTGTGACAGGGCTTTGAGTAGTTGGAAGACTAGAAAAGCGCGATACAAGTACAGACCATTTACTTTCCTCCTCCACTTTACTTTTAGTTAAATTGCTCAGACAGTGCAGACAGAAGTATAACTTTCAATAACTTTCACAAGTCTGTGCAAATAAGAATTTTTGCAATATAATCATTTATGTAAATGACATCAGTCAGTTAAGAGTTGCAAACACAAAACCTTGAGAAAACACAGAGAGAGTGTGATTGGAGGGTGAAAACAACAACAAAAACAAAAACAGTCATTTTTTCAAAGTAATTCATGTGTCATTCTTGTGTCTCTTGCTTCCTGTATGAAGAAGTGATAGTGGTATTTTATATATATATATATATATATATATATATATATATATATATATACACAAACTGCTGTGTTAAAAAAAAGAACTCACAGAGCGCCATCTGAGCTGTATTCACAGACCCCGCAATCATGCACAACGGACCCTCCCGAAACCTCCAAATTTAGAGAGGGGAAAAAGAATGATAGGGACACACACAAATGAAAAAAAGCCTCCACGAAGTGTGCCAGGCTCCGGTGCCTATTTTACGTAGTAGCCAAAACTGGAATTACAATGTCCACGTCCATCACATAATGCACACTAGCCCAGAAAGACTTTCTCCCATTGACTTACATCAGGAAAGAGATGGCTGTAAATCAGTAAATAACTTTTTGAGAGCATCAAAATCCCAGCAAAACAACTATTTCACTATCCCGATTTAAGCTTCCCATTTCGATAATATTTGAAAAGTCTAACAGAGCTGCAAGATGAAATTTTCTAGATCACAGTTCAAGCTAGCAAAGCCCTAAACCAGAAGTCAGTTTCTCCATTAGCGGTAGGTACCACGCGGGCACAATCTGCTGTGCTTAGCTGCTGTAAGTCTCTAGTGCGCATGCCTCATGGGCCAGTAGATCCCAGTGTGTTTTATACCCAAAATAAGAGCTGTTTTTGCTTTAAGCACCAATGAGCAGCTCTAGGAAAGAAAATGACAGGGCCCTGCCTCCATGACTGTATCCAAACTTTCTTTAATACGTCCATAAATTTAAAAGAAAAAAAAAAAAGAAGATAGTAGCCTGTTTCTCCCTATGATGGCTGGTGACATAACAGGGTCACAAAAGTTCACAGTAACACCATGTCCTAACTGGATGCAGGCATCAGACTATTGCCCCACATTACATCACAAGGCATGTTCTCCATCCACACTGCATCCGTTGAAATGGAACTCCATCACATCATGTAAACAAAACACTCATTATTTATGTCATTACTTTGTCATGTTTATAATGTGTCTGTTAACAACATGGTGGTTTATCTTGATTATTGCCATAGGTCCTCTTCCTCATCAAGGGTGGATAACAAGACAGTTTTTTCTCAAAAAAACATTTTGACTCCTCTGCTAAATAAATGCTATAAGGTTAAATTTTGTTTAAATTGATGTAGAAATTTAGTAAATTGTTATTTTTTTAAGTCCTGTGAAACAGCCGTTACTTGTCCATTGCGGCGCTTTCACACAAGTCTCTGGAATAATAAAGAAATGGGGTGTGTGACAAGAGCGATGCTCACAATGATGCAGGGCATCATTCTGTATCAAGCTGTGTCGTGCTGCGCTGCATGGCTTGCGGGCAGTTAGGACATGGTGTAAGGTGTGAAATGTGATGGAATGTTGGGTTCAAATGGCAGCCCTCTGTCTGATGATCAGGAGGTCACAATAGCCATTTAAAAGAGGGCTGAAATGCATTACACGTCCTGCTTAGAGTTGCACAAATGAACAAATCGTCTGTGTTGTCAAGTCCAGTGCTTCCAACATTGCATTTAAGTCCTAAAAGGAATAGTTAGGAAGGCCGGAGGGTATCAACCAAAAAATGTTTGATGATTTGTGCACACAAATTATGTAATTCTCCTTCATATTAGGACTTTGTGCCCTTGAAATCTTAAATTGTCTTCAGATTACACATGGTAATTTATTCAGCCAAGTTATATTGTGAGCAGCATGTTAGCAGCTGAGTTTGACTAGTTAGTATGTGTCTAATGATCCCATGGAATTACTGAATTTATATTCTCAGAATGATAGTGTTGTTATCACAATAAATTCATTTGTGCCTGCCACATCAACATTGACTGCCTCTCTCTGACACCATATTGGACAGCATTCCTTGTTTATGCTAGCCAGTTAACAAATTAAGGTGCTTGGATTGTCCTTGCAGCTGTTAAAGTGAGCTCTCTCAAATCTAATCTAACAGTGTCTGTTACTCAGTTAACTGTTTTTGCTGACATGTTATCAGCAAAGATTTTTGACAGAATTACTGGGTATTCAACTGAAAAATAAAGGAAAGTGTGAGACATGAATTCCATACGGGGTGATAACGAAACAGAGTAACTCCTGGAGGTGTGTTATACACTAGACTCCTGTTGACTGAGTGACAGCTGAATGCTGACACCTGACAGGGAGTGAGGAGAGAAGTAGAGAGGAGGTGCAGATAAAAGTCTGACCAGATGTCAGCACCTCCTTTCAGCCTCCTCTAACCCCTATCAGGGGATCCTCCTCTGGAATTCCCCCTGCTCCTGACATTGTTCTGATGAGAGCATGATGGATTAGATTCATGTTCTCGTGTATGTGGCTCACTTTATATGGCTCTATTCTTTTTCACACAAATTACCATTCAACAAGACAGCTCAATAGCACTTTTCAAGTTTTCTTTTAGTACCCTCAGTTATGTGGCTCTACTCAATAGCACATTAACTAGATGTTTGGGATTTTTTAATTTATTCTTAAATTAATGTGCTTCTGTTGAAAGACTTCACTGCAACTGCTGTGTCTGGTATTTTCATGTCTTGTGGTTAGGCATGTCACAATATGAGATTTTAATATCCCAATTATTGTCAGAGTAAATATCAAGGTTTCATTAATAATTACTAATAATTTATTATGTTTATTATCATCATTAACTATAAAAATGTGGTAGGTATACTGTTTGGTTTTTGTTGTTGTTTTTTTGTTTTGTTTTGTTTTGTTTTGTTTTGTTTTGTTTTGTTTTGTTTTGTTTTGTTTTGTTTTGTTTTGTGTGTGTGTGTGTGTGTGTGTGTGCATCTGTGTGGGGGGCACAGACCCTCCCACAGTCCCCTTCAGTTGGTAATATGATATCAATGCAAGATTCTGAAAGTAAACTGTAACACATTGTGAATCAATTGTTTTACCCAACTCAGACCATTGTGTGATGGGATCACTTTTGACAGGAAACAGCTACCTCACATCCTCCAGCCCCAGCTTCATTTGATCTTAACTACACATCTGTACAGTTTAGTTACCACATCCTGTATGATTGCAGCACCATGCTGTTGCCAAATGTGTCCACAGACTGACGTAAAAACACTTGGCAAAGTACATATGTACCAGCCATCTCTTTTCTAATTGATTAACAATACCAATGTTCATATGCAGCATTGAAATACAATGTCTTCTAAAATGTAATGTTGATAATCCATGATTATCCAGGAATGGATAAGTGTAATGGATGTAAAAAAAAAAAATGATTCAACAATGGGACATTGCAGAGGCAAGACACAGCAACATGAAGAATGTGACAAAAAGTGTGTATCTAAGAAAACATTATGGTGTCAACATGTTGTATGTTACTGTGGATAGATTGTATTTAAACTGGAAACCATCATGCAGTGGGATGACTCCAGCCTACTTTTTACCTCCGGCACTCTAGCTCGAATCAAACTGATCTTCAAACTTGGCCATTATTTTGATCTAAATTACACACCTATAAACTTTCATGATTGCATCGTGGCCAAGACAGTCAGACAAAACAATCTATAAATACTAGCAATGTTCTCAAAATGATTATGTGGTGGTGCCCGCTACAGTAGGTGTCATCCAACACGTCCTTATCCCAAGTCCTCACACGTTGTCACTTTGCAGTTGACTTCCACATCTAAATATTAGGTTTTAGGTTTCCTCTTCTGTTGTTTACAGTCTGGGATGCTGCTACTGTGACGTCAACAAATGCACATGGTGGGATCATACCATAAGTGATTATGTTTAGGTAACAACAGTACATGGCAACCAATGTTGGAACGTCAACAAACGTACATGATGGTGCATGCTGATGGTTAGGATTAGAGGAGGGAGGCACATGGTTAGGTGTAGGAAAAAAAACAAAAAACATCACATTTAGACATGAAGCAGACACTGGACTCCTTCATCAAATGGGTTTGTTTGTTGTTACCGGCAGCCTTTCAACCTGAGGCTGTCCTGTGTTTCATTAGCACAGGACAGGTCCCGTCCTGTCCCCCCCCCCCCCCCACACACACACACACACACACACATTCACGCAAACACAAAGAGACAAACTCAACCCTGATGTTGGTAATTGTTTGAAACATATAAGCGCACTTGGGTATTGGGCTAAATACCTAAACGATATGTTGATTAATGCTTATTGAAAGCATATTTATGTACATATGCCTTTCATCCCCAGCACAAATTTGTAGAGGTGTTAAGTTCAGGGTGTCCCCCAGTCAGCAAAGCTTCCAGTGGGAGTCAGCTGCCAGGAGTGCTGCTCACACTTTTTTTTTGTCCTGAATATTCTCAGCCAGTTTACCATGATGTTGCTAATAACACCCCCTCCTGCCCTCACATCCCTCCACATCCTCCAAAAATAACCATAATTAGCTGCTATATTGATTCATGCACAGACTTAAAAAAAAATAAAAAAGATATGAAACAACATTTGGAGTTTTGGAAATTGACTGCGTCAATTATGACTGCCAACTCCTTAAAATGCATTTGGTTCACAGGGAAATATGTAGATCATCTGTTAGAGGCAGTCACATCTTATTAAATATGGAAAGCAGGGAAAACAGACCTTGGCAGGCTTCATCACACACACACACACACACACACACACACACACACACAGTATTTACATATACAACCCAGTATACATCACACTCCTCCTGCACCTCTCCTCTGTGGTCTCTTTACTAACAGAGTTTACAGGCATTAGTTCATGCTAAGATGCATGTGCCTGTGTTCATTAATGTAATATGAATACACAGACATCTGCATTTAATACACTTGCATGAACACAGGTTATTTGGCTCAGAGGATCAAAGGAGCAGCCATGCTCACTGCTCTGTGACTTGTTTATTACTTGAAACAAAAATTAACAGAATTATACACCTGCCTGCACTGGGAGCTACAAACCATTCACATCTTCCTAATAAAATGATCAGCAGCTGTTTCTTTTTACAGTCCTGTTGTTTTCGGCTAGACTGCAGCAAAGTGGGAACAGCCCTATAAACCCAAAGTCTAAATGAGTGAGTGAGTGAATGAGTGAATGAGTCAGTGAGTGAGTGAGTGAGTGAGTGTATGAGTGTGAGTGAGTGAGTTGGTGACTGAGTGAATGAGTCAGTGAGTCAGTGAGTTGAGTAAAAGCCAGTTCATAGTAACCACGTCGACATGTGCGCATGGCTTGGCTTTGGTCCGTGTGATGTAAATGTTATCATCCATCCATTTCCACAAGGATCCAATAAAAAGCTTTGTGGACGTCAGCGTGCAGCCCATTTTTTATGACTGAACGTTCCAAAATCTTGTTCAACACTTCAGTCCAGTCCAAAACACTGCTGTAATGCCAGCTGTGCTGCAGCCGCCTCACCATGGTGAGGTTAGCTTTAAGTTGGACACTAAGCAGACATCTAGACCCAACAGCTTCATTAAGTTTCACCTGTAGTCAGCAGTGGGACAGTAAGCTCACTTTCCAGCCCTCCCATTCACTGCCGAGGTCTGACACAGACTATCAGCTGTAGTATGAACAGAACCATGTGCAGATCTATGCAACATGGACAGTATGTCTAAGTCTTAAAGAAGTATTTCCCCAATATAAAGTTCTCAAATAAAATTCTGCCATCTCTGCAGTAGAAAGAGGCAAATATCCAAATCATGCTATAAAACTTATAAAAAACAATGGATTTTTAGTGGTTTGAAATTCCACTTTCCAACCTTGGTGACGACCTACCATTGATATTGTCATTCTTATTTATTGCCAACACTTCAACTCTGGTGAGAGTTGCAGTAATTTATAAAATGATTTTCCTGACTGTGCTAAACAGTATAGCCAACAGGCCTGCAGAGGTGAGCTCAGAAGAGGAGTATTTATGAGCTCCCCTCTCTCCATCTTTCTCCATCTTTCTCTGGGGGATGGGATAAAGCTTTAGGCCTCTGATCTCCTCATCACTAATGCCTAGCTGTGATATGTGTGAGTGTGAGTGTGTGTGTGCGTGTGTATGTGTGTGTGAGAGAGTGCTTGTGAATCTTAATCAACCTGTTTCTATCACATTTAACTAATTTCATCCCCGTTTTCCATCTTTTCTCAGTCTTTCTCTCTGGATCCCTCCTGCATTCCCCCGCTCCCATTCCCATGTCTGCTAATTAGAAATGCTAAAAAAACACAAATAAAGGAAACTAGGATGGAGAGGCGGTTCCCTGGGTGGCATGCTGAGATTTGGGCAGAGTTAGGATGACTTAGGTGTGTTTGCCTTGTGGGAAGGAAAGTAAGAGGCTTAAAGTAGAAAGTAAGGTGAGAGGGGAGGGCAGAATGATGCCACGGAGGAGAGCTCTTCAGTAAAATGTCAGTATACGTATTTCCATGATGACTCCTGAAATCATAAAGGTCATACTCAGACACAAAAGCATGTAGACCAGTGATACTCAACTTACAATCTGTGGGCCAAATGTGGACGCCGATAGGGTGCCGTGTGGCCCCCCAACCATTTTCTAATTGACAATAATAATAATTTTATATTTAGTATACATAAGGTGCCAGAGTGCACTGAACAGCATCAAAATAGAGCTTATTTATCAAAAAAGTGGAGGGTCCCCCTACAGAGGTCCTAACTAAGCCTCTAATGTCCTAAAATCCTAGAAATGTCCTAAAGCACTAGAAATGTTGAAAAAAATGCTGAAATTCGAGAAACATCCTAAAGGCCTAGAAACTTCCAAAACTCCTAGAAATGTCCTAAAATCTGAGAAACCTACTAAAATCTAATTTCTTAGAGCTAATTTCTTAAGTTCTAGAAACGTGTGGGGATGCTGCGACTGGCCCCAGGCCCTCTGACATTTTGCAAAATGGCTCCCAAGCAAAGTGTCCCTGATGCAGACGCTGTTAACTAGCATACTTTGTGTTTGGGGTTGCTGTTCCTTGTCTGCACCATCAGTCTAATAATTAAACCCATAGAAAATGAATGTGATACAGAGATGAAGAACCTTTCCATGTAGATCTCTGTGTGCACTGAGGAGGATGTTTGCAACCTTGGATTAAAGCCCTGTCTACAAAAAGATGAGAACACTGCAGAGGCATATTTTCAAATAATTTTGTTGCCTGTCTTGTTGCCAACTGACAAGCATGTTAAAACATGTGCTTTTTTGATGACGGGTGGGGCTGGGGGAAAGGGAAGGTGCACGCATAACGCCTTGCTTCTCCTGGGAGGGTTAAGTGTTTGTGAATGTATCCTGCAGCGTCAACACTGGCACCACTGGCTTAGCCTCATTAGCATAAATAAATGTAGCTGGGGAGAATCGGGTGGCAGGGATGGAGCAGGCGGATGAGGGAGGAGGAGTGAGGAGGGAGAGATGGTGGTATGGAGAGCAGGTGTAACAGAGAGAGCCAGCATAGAGCTTTTAAAGAAGTATGCAACTAGATAAAAGAAACAAACACACACAGTGTCTCTGTATTGTCCAATATATAAATCGGAGGTATAACATTTCATTGCTTTGGTGAATAACCAGTTTCAGTCTGTTTAAAGAAATCATTAAACACATCTTTAGCAGTAATCAATATAAATAATTTGAACTGAAAAAATAAATGTCTGTTTTCTTTTTCACCTGAAAATAAGAATCACTGTGCTCTCTTTACCTTAGAATGAGTCATTTATGTCTACATAGGGAGCAGGTCCTCGTTTTTGGAGATCAACATGTTGCACCGCCATGTTTTTACAGTAACTAAGAATGGACAAACCAAACACTGGCTCTAGATACAGCCATTTGCCTTTTCATGTGACAAAGTTAAACTGTTCATAACATGAAAGTTCTTTATTCAGTGCTTTAACTGGTTTTTGATCAGTTTAAATCACCTAATCTATTTATTTTAGAAAGTAAGAGACCTCTACGGATAATTCAGCTCACAGTAAAAACTTGAATGTCTGGATCAGAAAAATAAAAAGTGTGTAAAATCTAGGGGGATTTAGTGGTGTGTAGTGGTGAATTACTGGTTGCAACTTCACCTTTAAATAAACTAATATTATAGTAAAACGCAGATACTGACAAAAAGATGAAGAAGGTGAGAGGGAGCTTTGCAATGCCAGTCTGAGATGTTGCAAGTCTGACAGTTGCGTAAAAGTTGCAAAACATGTTATGAACCATGGTCCTTTTTTACTGGGCCTTTATGTTGTGATCTCTCTTTCCTCGCTTTGGTGTGTGTGTGTGTGTGTGTGTGAGAGAGAGAGAGAGAGCGAGAGAGAGAGAGAGAGAGAATGAGAGGGTGATGACAAACAGGCAGTGCCCTATGATTGAAAGGGGTTGCAGCCGCTGGATGATATCAGACTTTTTACACTTCAGCTGAAAGCACCTCTGCCCTCTACCACCAATTCCAACAGCCAAAATCTATGCTATGTATTTTGACAAAATCTTGTGTAAATAATTAAATATAAGTATGCAAGCCAGTTGGCAAGATTTTTGTGTTATGGAATTAGTCACTTTTAGGTTTGTCTAAGTCACACCACAAAACTGCACTAAAGGATGACAAGGAGTCTGACATCCCCATGTGCGAACCCATGTGGAGGCTTCACTTAACTCTACCCGCTCTTCTAGTGACAGTATAGCTATAACAAAGACATAAGAGTGCAAATTTGATCAATGCTGATGTAATGTAGAAAGCATAGATGAGGACCAGTTCCAAACAAATTAGTTAGTGTATCAACACAGTCATCATCTTTACATGCATGGGCTTTGCTGTTGTGACCAAATTATGAGGTAGCACATGATGTAAAGAATCACTCAAAGAGTGCAACAACAGCTGAGCCAAAGCCAAACCCCACATATCTATAAATTATTATTGTAGCCAAAACACAGACTGTCAAATAAATGAATATAAATCAGTGCACAGCACAGGATGCAGCACTGATTCAAACTCAACTAGAAATACCACCACATGGTGGTATGCCTCACCACACCAATCAAGTTGCACTTACAGTTTACATCCATGTCTGTGAAAACATGGATGCTTCTTCCCCCCATAAGATCTCTACACTCAGCACAGTTTCAAGGTGGGACCCATAATTTGTTTCACCAAATCGCTATCTGACCAAATATGTCCCTTCCTGACTGTCCCTGTCCCTGATTTATGAAATTGAATTATGTCCAGAAAAGTGTTTTTGCAAAACATTGTGATGTCACAGTGAGTTGACCTTTGACCTCTTGGATATAAAATGTCAGAACTCCATCACTATATCCTTTTAGACATGTGTGAACTTTGAGCATATAAATATTTGTGTTATGGCCTAAAAACATTTTTTATGTGGTCTCTGTGACCTTGACCTTTGACCACCAGATTCTTATGAATTCCTTTTTGCATCCTCGTGAACGTTTGTGCCAAATTTCAGGAAACTCCCTCTTGGCAAAATATTGTGTTCATGAGAATGAGATGAATGCAAGGTCACAGTGACCTTTGACCACCAAAATATGATCAGCTCATCTTAAAGTTCAAGTAAACATTTATGTCAGATTTGAAGAAATTTCAATTGAGGCATTGTTGAGATATTTTGTTGACAAGAATGGACCAGACAGACAGACAACCTGAAAACATAAAGCCTCTGGTCTCTGCTCTCACCTGTGTTGAGGTATAAAAAAGCTTATGCAATAAAATTACATCAATGTAGACAAATCAAGTCTTTGGTTTATGCTGTGGCTAGGTAGTTTAAAAAACAACCAAACAAACATCCAGACCATATTACTTTCTGCAACCCTGCGTCAAATGACCATCATAAGTTCAAGGTATAACTACAGCATATCATCATTCATTCTATCATAAAAACAGTCAGTGACTCTCAGGGAGAACTTCTACTCCATACTGCCACAATCAATGTCCAAATCAACCTTCAGCATGACTCCTGCCAGGGATTCTGACAGGCCTGGGAGGAACAGTCTCTGAACTGGACCTCTGCAATCTTGCTAGCAGCAGTACATGCCTCAGACAGCTCAGTGCACCCCGTCTCCATCACATCCTCCCAGTCCTCTTTTTCAACCCTACCCACACAAAAAAATGCTTATCCCGGTCTTTGCTCATCATATAACTCTGGGCAGACTGGATACCCTGCATACACAAACAAAGAGTACACACACACGTACAATCACTGCCATTTGGAGCACCAGGAAGGCCACACTCCCAGTTTACCACTTCATCCAGCTCCAGACTACCTACTGCACTGTCCAAACTCTGCTGCTATGACAGAGTGTTTGGGTTAGTGTGTGAGTGTGTGTGTGTGTGTGTGTGTGTGTGTGTGTGTGTGTGTGGGTGGGTGTGGGTGTGTTTCTCATCTCTGTGTCTTATTTACTAGCACAATTCAATTACTAACACTAGAGGTTTCTACAGCTGTGAGAGGGAGAGTGAGGCTGAGATAAGTGAAATGACAGAAGAGAAGGAAGGAGAGCCAAGAAACGGTCCAGGGAGAAAGACTAATAACAGAGTGAGAGCAGGGGGAATGGGAGAACAGGGGGTATTCCAGAAGGCAGGTTATGTGAAAACTCTGTATGTTAACCCTGAGAGAAGGGAAACTCTGTGTTATCCATTCCAGAATCAATCACCATGGTAACTGACTCTGTGAACATAACCTGCTTGCTGGCAGGTCTTCTAGAAGAAACACCAAGTTTCTACCTGTCTCCTCCAACCTGAAGCAAACTGTCAGACACGGATTGTCCGTACTTTTGCAATCCGATCGAAATTGAAGCAGAATTATTAAGCATCGTCGAGAGAGGATTTTCAGATCTCAATTGGATGTGCTCCCATTTTCTGATGAATATCTGTTAGAACTGCACTAGGGATGCAAACAATTAATCGATTATCGATTAATTGTCGATACGAAATTACTCGATTAAAATATATTAATTGCAATTAATTGCGTTTTGAACGCGTAATTCCCCGCTAGTCCACGTGAGGGAGCGCTTGACGCCAGACGTACTTGACGCGAACGCGGGAACACAAGCGAAGCAGGGCTCTGACGACAACAACAGACAAACGAGAAGCGGTACAGTAACAGGATGAAGAGGGCAAAACGGAGTGCAGTATGGAGCCACTTTAAGCTGATTAATGACGACAACAACGCCAAATGCACAATATGTGGAAGTATTTTAAAGTACAACAACTCCACAACTTCACTGAATTACCACCTAAATATGTCACATTCAGCCGCGCTACAAGCAGCGAGTGGTTCTCAGCCTACTATCACCACAGCGTTGGGACGAAGGGTATGTGACTCCACGAAAGCAGAGGGCATTACCCAGCGGATATGTAACATGATTACTACAGACATGCTGCCGATAAATGTCGTTGACGGACAGGGATTTCGAGAGGTAATAAAGTACATCGAGCCGGGGTACAATATCCCCTCCAGAACAACCATAACCACCCGCGTGGAAGCAAGCTATGCGAGGAAGAAGGCCGAGTTGAAAAACACAACTTGCAACCGCGAATGTGGCCCTCACAACAGACTGTTGGACTTCCTTGAATACAGAAAGCTACATCACAGTTACATGCCATTACATTGAACCGGACTGGCAAGTAATGTCAGCAGTCCTACTCACAGAGAGCATCACAGTGAGGCATACGACTGACAATTTAGCTGACAAGTTAAACCAGGCTGTGGAAACATGGGGACTCACGGGGCGTGTAGTTGCTTGTGTACACGACAATGCACGGAATATCGTCTCAGCGAACAGTCCCACACGAGTCAATTGGCACTCAGTTCCATGTTTCGCCCACACTCTGCAGCTAGCCATTAACGACGGTTTCGCTACCTACATTAACCGAGTCATTGTAGCTGCTAGCAGACTCGTACAACACTTTAATCATAGCAATCCAGCAAACAAAGCGCTCGCAGCAAAACAGAAACAAATGCAGCTGCCGTCTCATAAACTCATCCAATCCTGTAAAACCAGGTGGAATTCAGTCAGTGAAATGTTTAACAGACTAACGGAGCAGCGGTGGGCCGTGTCTGCTGTACTATCAGACCGCACAGTGACCAAACTCACAGACGCGAGGACGCTGGAGCTGAGAGATGAATATTGGCAATTGATGGAGGATGTGGCGCCAGTGCTGGAAACACTCAAGTGTGCAACGACCGTCATGTCTACTGAGACTGAGGTGTCCATATCAGACACGTATCCCATCACCTTCAGCCTGATCAACGTGCATCTCAAGACAGACGAGGGAGACACCAGCAAAGTGGGGGAATTCAAATCCAGAGTGCGCACTTCACTGGGTGAAAGGATGAAGGTGAGCTAAATCCATTAATTTAATTATTGCAGATATTTTTAACTGTATGCATTGCACACAAAGCACATTGTTTGACAATTGTAGTTTTTAACTGCTTCTACTATCTTATCTAATTAATATGAATAATTAATCAAGCAATCTATTTATGATTAATAGTGGTTCATTCATTAAATGATAAAACACTTAACCTATTAAAAACAAATGATGATTAAAAACAAAATCACATTTAAATCTAATTTATTATCTTTTTCTTCACAGATTGCTTCTGATGACCTGACGTCAACACCACCAATGCTAGCCACCATGCTGGATCCTAGGCACAAGCACCTGGGATTTCTGACCCCACCAAGGAGGATCGCAGCTCATGCCAAACTTCTTGAAGTGCTGGCAGAGGCAGAAGCCGGACGTGGGAGCTCCACATCAGCAGATGCCGCTGGAGACCAGCAAGAGGTGGTCGGAGCAGTGCCAGTCCAGGAAGCTGTGCTTCAGAGACGCAGTGCTTATGCTTTACTCATGGGTGAAAACTATACCACCAGGAGCACCGATGACGTAGAAAAAGAAGTGGACAGCTTTCTGAAGGATCCACCACCACTCCTTGATTCCAGTCCCGCAACATGGTGGAAAGTCAATGAAGGAAGGTTTCCAAGGCTGGCTAACCTGGCACGAAAGTACTTGGCCATACCAGGCACATCAGTCCCTTCTGAGCGTGTATTCTCAGCAGCTGGCCTAACTGTTAACAGGCTGCGCACACGACTTACTCCTGACCATGTTGATATGCTGATATTCTTGAACAAAAATACATAGGTCTATATCTGCGATGAGGAGCACTGGGGATGTTATTGTTTTGTTTTACGAAGACAGACACATCTGTCATCAGGCAGCCTATATTTTAAGTTAACTAGAGCTACGACAGCACAGTCCTGGTCTACTAATGTTATTGTGATATTGTCACATTTCCCAGTTTAAGGGGGATTATAAATGCTGCTAATAGTCCACATGTGACACCTTATTTACTTTTTAGAATTTATTTTATTTATTTTATTATGCAGCTAAGAGACAGTGCACTAATTTATATTCATGTTAAAGTAGCCTACATAGAATTGTATTCTTCTATTCAGGAATGTATTTTTTTTTATGGTGCTGCCATTAATGTTTCCAATGTCGCAGATGAGAGAATGCCCAATTTATTTTCATGTTAAGTAGCCTGTGTAATATTTTGATATTTTGTATTCAGAATATGCTACCAAAATGTTATTCCCTGCCTTCAAGTGAGTCAGAATAAATTACATTTAGGAATATGATTTGCATTTTTTCTTTATATCATAAGGAAGATAGCATTTTATGTTACGTATACAGCAGATAGAACCTATTCAGCGGGAAATTCAGCTTCTCAGAAAAATTGCCGCTTATCAATTAATCGATCATCGATGGATAAGATGAAACAACTATCAATTAATGAATTACTCGATAATTTGCATCCCTAAACTGCACCATTTTTTATTACAATTAATAATTTATCTTAACAGCATTATGCGGCCATAAACCCACTAGAGTCACCAAATCTTCCCAGGGGGTCACAAGGCCCTGTTTAATTTTCAGGGGTATAACAAAAAATAATAATAATAATATCAACAGCAGGCCTGTGATAGCATTTTGTTTATTTATGAGACAAAATCTATATAAAATTGTTATTCGCAAAGTTTAGATTAATGTTTTTTTCTTTTTTAATCTGACAGGGCACACTGAAGACTTTATTCACAGAGCTTCACTGCGAACATCCTTGTCCTCTAGAAAAGATCGCCAAGAGAAAGGAATTTCTAAAAAAAAAAGGGGAAGCCTTTAAAGAATGTATGTTGTTGGACATAGAGAATTATATAGATAGCAAATATCAGGGTAACTCATCTCTGATGCAATATTCACAGGAATTAATCTGCCCAAAATTAGATAGATAGATAGATAGATAGATAGATAGATAGATAGATAGATAGATAGATAGATAGATATACTTTATTGATCTCAAAACTGAGAAATTGGGGTGCAGCAGCGCCATACAGTAAGAACAAAGAGAATAAAGAGCAAACAATATTAATAGAATATAAAAGGAATACGCTTAAAAAAACTAAAAACTAAGAGACTATACATATATACATATATACAAGTGTAAAGTGCGTAGTGACTGCAGTTGCAGAGGTACAGTATGCAAAATTCATGATAATTGCTCATTTCAGACAAACTTCCTGCAGTTAGGCATTTAGGTTAATTGTACAGTTTATCAGTTGTTCTCTACTATTATTTTTTTTTAACTGAATATAATACAGAATGTCCTTGGAAAGGGGATGTCAGTTTACTCAATGATAGTAAAGTCCCTTAAGTAAAAATGTTGGTAACCACTGTACATGGTCAAGCCAAATACTAGGTTTTGAGTACTCTTGTTCCATTAATGTTGTCCCTGGTTTAGACAAGGCTTCGGACGCGCCCCTTCTTCAGTTCTCTTTAACTGTTGTCGTGTATCTTACCACACAAGAGTAAAAAAACATACTGTGCTCAATTTGCAAAATGAAAAATGTGTGACTGTGAATGTTGAACATGGAACTAAATCCTCTCCTTCTGACTCATCACCGCACAAACTGGTCTGATGAACATTTTTGGAAAATGCAGCACTTTTAAATTTAACCAAAGCTTTCTCTCTCAGCTCCTGATGACCTACGGCTACTTATGCTTGCATAAATGTTACTGTTTTTAAGGAAAATTGGTGAGATACTCATAAAATCTCAGCACACCTGCAATTTGATTTCACAGACATCTTTTATGTTTGCAACTGGCAGGAAAATCACATCCTGTCATGTTCCTCCTCCTCCTTTCAGCACTCCCTGTCCGCCTCTTCTTCTCATTCTCTTTATGACTCCCTGCTTTTCCCTCCCTAAACCTCTCATGACTCTTCCCACACGAATATTTCCGTGGCAATAAAGACATCACAATCTTAGCCATGATAAGTGACAAGTAACAAAAAACAAGTTTCTTTGATTTGCTCAGAACTTCTCAGTAATTGGACAATATGAACCAAAACTAAAAGCACACTACACAACACTTTATCTGTGAAATTTCTCCCAGTGCTGTGATGAAAGAGTTGAATTTAGCTCTAGCTCTTATTTAACTGCAGATGAATTTTCACAAACATCTCAGGTGGGCACTAAAGGTTGTCATGATAGTATTGACACATGCTATGATGGGAAAACAAATGCATGATGCCCTTTCCATGTTATATACAACATGTTGTAGCATACAGAGTAAGACACAAGAGGTTATTTTCTCAGGCCTTCCTTCTAAGGCATTTGAGAGGCATTCTTTAAAATGTAGCAAAACCCCAAACCTAAAATGGTTGCCACCAGGTAATGTCATCATCTACGGAAATTGAGGGAGCACCTTCCGTGGTGCCAAACACCAACCAACAGGAGAGGGCTGGGTCACTTTGGGTTTTAATGTTCCAGGTAACCCATACAGTTGGGCAGGAACAAAGACAAAAAGGCTTAAAGCCAACATACATGATATTCTACTGCATATTTATTGGTATATTCATATAATATATCTGTAATAACTTGCTAAATTGACACATAGCTATCGGCTGTGCACTGGAGATCAGGCTGGAGAAATAAACATTTAAAAGATGGGTGGTAACATACTTGCTAATTTTTGTAATGTTAATTTTTATGTCAGAAAACACGTTTTATATTGTGATATTATCTGTAAATGAAATACAAGATAGCCAACAGCGGGTGATATCAGCCTAGCTTGTTTTTAGGGATTGTCATTTAGCAGAAACGTTCAGCTTCCCAGCAATCTCCCTCCAACCAGCTGACACTGTGTTTGTTTTTTTGTTGTGAAAAAAAGGAAGTTTTGTATAAATAATTTCTCATTTCAACTTCATGAATAGGCCAGTCCTCATCCACTGCTGCACTTTTTGAAGCGAGTGACAGAAATAAACAGAAACACAGCAACCAACAAAAGTTCAGCTCACATAACTGCAGCCGGTAAGGACAGCTTTTCTTTTTTTGTTGTAAATTTAATCTCTATCTATGTTGTTGACACCTTGGCTTGGCAGTAAATTACACACAAATCCACTGGACACTAGTGGCTCCATTAGTCCATTTATAAACATAACATATATAAATGATGCTGTCATATTGCTTATTACCAATGCAATTTTAAATTGGATTTAGTGCCGGGACTTAGGCTTCTTTCAAAATTGCCAGAACAGGTCATAATGACAAATGCTGGTTCTAAGCTTGTACAGCTTTCTTTAATTGGCATTCTGACAAATGAGAGTATAATTTTAATTAGGAGAAATGTATTCATGATATCATAAACATAATTCCATAAACATGATAGTTGTGTAGTTTGATCAGATATTAAAATGGCTTGAAATAGCAGCAGACATAAAGGCAATCTATCAAATGCAACTTCAGACCTGGCAGTTTGTGTCGCACCCCATTAGGACATATTCACTCTGATTTACCTTTTCTGTGCTGTGGGGTCAGGGAGCTCTTTGAGTCTTCACAGAGCTTTTACACATCTCAAATTCAGAGCAAACCCCTGAAATAAGAAATATATTGTACTTAACCACAAAAAATAGCAAAACATCACCTATCTGCCACATTGTGTCCCCTTTGTCAAAAAAGAGTGCCATGCTTTGGGAAAACAAAGACAATGAGCTCAGCTGAGGAAGGACTACAACAGAAATAGGAGATGATAAAAAAGATAAGGAAGCAGCCAAAGTCAAGGCAGTCTTGTTGAAAGGAAAGAAAACAGAAGTGCATAAGCTTCACTTCATATCCAGGCCAGGCTTAAGTAAAGCCATAATTACTCAAAAAGGGAAAAGAAAAGAAAAGATAAAGAATATATATATATGTATATATATATATATATATATATATAATATTAACATCGCTTTTTTCCATGACATCAGACACAGCTTTTTGAACACTGAAGCTCATGTTATCTTTCTTTAAAAGAGAAGATGAATACCTGTCCTCTGCCTTTCAGCAACAGCCCTTGAAAGGTTTGGTGTGAAGTGCTGAAATATGGGAAATGGGTTTTTTTTTGTGTTTTTTTGTTGTTGTTTTTTTTTCTTTACTAAAATTGATGTTAGCTGTTCCACTGGATGGATAGACTGGCAGATATTAATGGGGTATGTCCACTGTATACAATTATATGCTTTTAAACAATGGCATAAGCATTAATGTAAGAACTGATCAAACTAAGAAGCAATGTATGCTACAAGCCCCTACGCTGGCCTCTGACAGGAGGGGACAGGATGAGACAGTGGAAGACAAGAAAACAGGTAGAGAAGGTAAAACTGTTGTTGCTGCTCTAATGTGTCTGTGGCCTGTCCAATATCACCTCCCACACAAAAACATAAACACACAACTTGCAAAACAAGTCTGATTGTGTCTGATTGGCTGACTGTTCATCACTAGTGATGTGGAGCCCACAGAGCTTCTCTGAGACTTTGTAGCAATCTGGATTGGTCTTAGAGCAACTCAGTCACTGCACCTTAATATCCAGAGTCTTCTTCCATATGTCAGTGTCTGTGCCCCTCCACTCATCTATAAAAGTTAAATTGAGAGACACAGCTCAGCAGACAGCCAGACAAGGCAAGACAACTACTCTTCATATCAAAATATAAAAAGGACACAGTCTAACCTTTTAGGTCACACTGTAACCTACATCTACATTGTCAGTTATTAGGTGCATTTTAGGTACATCAGAACACTATAAAGAGAATATTATCAGCAATAATAACTTACCCATACATTTGTTTTACATTAATGCATCATTATAATATCATTTCCATTTAAGGAAATGGAAGCTAAAGAAACAGGTATTGTTCAAATAACAATAAAATGCAGCACTTTTCAAGAACACATAGTAAAGTAGGTGATCAAAATAGGTCATTGCATCATATTCTGTAGTTAACAGGGTTTGGTTATGATAGGTGGTTTCATTTTGGATCTGGTTCCAAATAGTTCCATACAGCAAGATGGACAAACAAGTATCTTAATCAACCTTTTGTTAGCCTTACTTTTGTTATTTTGCAATCAGAAAAACATCTTGGTAGCAGACTTGTTGTTACTTTGGCGAAGCTGTCCAAAGCAGATTATCAGTGCTGTACCTTATTTTAATTTACAACAAAAATGACAAATGTCAAAAGTTAAACAAATGAAAATTTAAACTGAAAGCCTTCAGAATTGATAAAACATTATTAAATCCTGGCCCTATATATTAGGAGGTCTCTCTCTGGTCTTCAGCCATAAATATGTTAAGTATTTATGTTTTCATCTATCTGTTAATCTTTAAAGATTTTGATGGCAGGAGCTTGGAAAGATTCCCTTAAGATGTTTCCAGCAGGAAAGCTAAGCTAAATGAACTGGCTGTAACAACAGCAAGAACAGTTCACAGATTTTTGGTAAAAGTTAAAATATATACTTTTTTAGACTTTTCAAGGACCTCTGAATAACCTATGATGAAGAGTGTAAATTGATAAACTGTGCTTTTTGCTGCCTGGGGTCAGAGAGACTGATAGTTTCCATCAGAGTGACGGGCTGACCTTGTCTGAGTGTCGACTCTGACCTAGAGAGACATACAGCCTGGATCAATGGCAGGAGACAACAGAGAAAGAGGAGGAGAAAGAGTGAGTCGAGAAGACCGATGAGGAGCAAGACAGAGAGGAAGAGAAGCGACATCATTTTAGCATGTTTTTTATTAACTGACAAGTCAGGCATAGCATAATTGTAATCATAGAAAAACTATGTTTCACATATGCTGCTAATGTATGTTTGTGGTGTGTGTGTGTGTGTGTGTGTGTGTGTGTGTGTGTGTGTGTGTAAAGGCTTTGAGAGATGTGTTAAAGTGCCTGACGCTGCTGTCGGTGGGCTGATAGTGCCTCTAATCGCCTCTGATAATGGGGGGCAGCCCGTGACTTTGCCTGGGGCAGGGATTCCAGTGTGTTTGTGCGTGTGCGTGTGCGTGTGCGTGTGCGCGTATGTGTGTTGGACATAGAAACACACAGTAAATGCTTGTCCTGTGTGTTAGGTGAAAGAAAATTGTGTTTTTGTATGTGCTTTGTGAAAGAAAGATGTTTGTGTGTGTTTTACACAGTGATGGAGGGAGAAAAGTGTGCGTATTTGTTTAATTATACTGTGACACACACTCTGGAGAGCAGATTGCTCCCCAGTGGCTCTAGATTTACACATTTGCTGACAAACAGTCAGTAACACTTGCTGCAGGTTTCTAAATATTGAGTAAGACTAAAGTCAAACAGTTGATCTCGTTTCTCAGTCCGTCTGCCCACATATGGCTCAGAAATCTCAAGTCGAGCATAAGAAAGTCCTTACTGTCAGAGGCAGCCGTTCCCAATCCTCACCATACCCCAGCTATCATGGCGACACGCTGAAAGTTATATTCTCCAGTTTATTTCCATGTCCCTGCGGAGGTTTTTGCTGAACACAACAAAGTCCTCTGTTTCCCAGTAGCTGTAGATTTCCACATGCTCAATCTGTCTGCCTCTTTGATTTCTAACATTTCACAAATGTGTGTGTGTGGTGTCTGCTCCACCTGTTCAGGTAGCATTAATAGATGTGTGCCACTGATTGATAGGTCTGTGCAAGGACCAATGGAGACTCTGATACAAAAAATAAACAAACAGCTATGTAGTTGCAATAGTGTTGCTCATTAAATAATCAGAAGCGTTATCCAATGTACAGACTGAGGGAGGGAGCTGGAGAATTCAGCACCATGGACAGCTACACCTCCTCTTAAACCACCATCACACTGATCAGACTCATCTGCACTGTGTGGAAAACTGACTGAAATATTAAGCCTGGAACTACACTCACTGTTTTGGTGTGTAATAATATTAGAAAATTAATTTATTCCTTAGAAATTAAATTGAATGATACACAAATTATTTTGTTTCATCACATAAACACTGATTTATATGAAGTCAATGAACCCTTAGTATCTGCTTTAATTTTACACACAGTGCTTTTTAGAATCAAGCTTTAAAAATTATAATACATTAATATTATGTTCTACTTTCACTGAGTTAATTTTAACCATTTTTAATCATGATGCCACTGTTTTTTTGATGAAAAAAAGAAACACAAAAAATACTAATCTTCAGTATACTACATGCTAAGTAGGTTCTTACTTGTATTATTTTTTGATTATCACAGCCTAGGAATGATCAATGATTGGCAGCAACACTGATTTTTATACCTTTTTTACATGCAGTGTCAAATACTCACACTCATACTGCTCTGCACTCAAAATGCACTTTCCAAAATAAGGCTATAAAAAATATTACACATTAATATGACTTTCTACTTTCACTGAGTTTATATTTTGTTTGTTTGTGTTTTAAACAACGTCAGTCCTAATTATAAATATCACGTTTTAATTTATTTTCAGAATTTTAACCCTTTAAATGCCAGGTTTTTGTCATGATGCCACTATTTTTTTTAAAGAAACACACACACACAGGCACATAAAAACTTATCCCCCACCCCAATTTTGATCTTGTGGGATAGCTGTGAATTGAGGGTTTTCATTTGCCTATTTTGTTCTCTTGTTACTGCAGGTTCTTGTGCTTGCATATGCAAATCTTGCAGAAGTGTCAAGGCGCCCTATTACCTATGCTCCTTATGTGCACTTTATATGATAATGCCTATGCTGTTTTATGTTTTTTAACAGTTTTGAGATTTCCCCATGACACTTTGATGACCAGCAGGTGCCTGTCTCTGTGGGCAACTGGGCAAATGTGGTGGGGCTGCAGGAAATCCTTGTGACAGTGTTTTGGTCTCTTGTGAACTCTGTCATTACTGTTCAGTAAAAAACATTAACAGTCATGGCATATAGAGTTTGAAGATGAACCTAAAGCCCCCACCTTCCTCGATTTAACCCACACTGGACAACTTAAAATCGACTCAATAGATACAAGTAAAATTTGACCTGGAACATGCTTAATGGACAAAAATTTGTAACACCTGTAAAGAAGTGTAATGTTTTAAATAGTTTTATTTTTGTGCATTTGGGAAGGGAAATGGGAAAGGTCTTTAAAGTTCAAGCTAAAATAATAGCTTTTAGGGCATTTTTACTGCTGTTAAATGTCATAACGGGCCACATTTGTCAAGGTGAAAGTGAAATTTGAACCGAACAGTATGACAAGGTTAATAGATGTGAACATTAGTTATGTAGCTGTACACCTGACTGTGATGACACTGAATGATGATAAGTATAAATGTCAGTAAATTAATAAATATTTATGAGTGAAGAAGTGAACGCAGAGGAAGTTTTTGTACAAGGTAATTCCAGCAGCTCTTGATATGTGGAAAAGGTAGAAAGCACAGAAACAGTGCTAGTGTTTTGGTGTGTGTGTGTGTGTGTGTGTGTTCGTGTGTGTTCTTCTCACTGCTAACTAGGTAAGTGTCAGTTATTGCTCTGCCATTTAAAAAGACGAGCAAAGAATTGCTGCATGTTGGAGTTTTGCACTGTGTTGCATCAGGCCTCTTGCATGCTTTCACACACACAGACACACACACACACACACACGGACATGCATATACACACGTAGAAGCACACACACTGTCCCCACATGCCCTGAACGCGACTCTGATGACTTGTCTGGGTGTTTTATTGCTTTTTGTCTTAACCTTTCCGTGATTGATCATGTCTGTCTCGCAGGTTATCTGTCTGTCAGTCTGTCTGCCTTTCAGTTCCTCTTTATTTGCCTCATGCTGTAACCATTGCACACACTGTTGTTGAGTTACACTTTATCCATCGCCAAATCAGAAACACAAGTACAAATAATCAAAGTCATATTCTTTTGGAATTCTTTTTCATCTCAGTACAGTTCACTGAATGTCTTCTCTGACTGCCTGCAGCACTTTGACTGAGCCCCCAACATCCCCGCAAACCCCCCACCCTCCCTGCCTTTAACTCATGTCATCTGAACCACAAAAGAGCAGCGCTACCTAATGTATGCAGTATATATTTGCCACCACGCTCCGATGGGCACTTGCCGTGGGAGCGTTTACACGTACAATAGCTGCTGCAAAATAATACAGCCTCATCTCCCATTCACAGAGATAATATACACATACACACACAGACGGCAAACACACACACACACACACACACACACACACACACTGAAGTGAATTCCATTAGCGTGATTTACAGTTGATCTTTAGCGGTACAGAGCTGGAGGGAAGCCTTTTACTTTCTCATTTGGAGGAGCAAGAGGGCCTCCTCTGTCTGTGGAGAGAGAGGAAGATGGATAGTGTGGTGGGCCAGGAACACCAAAGAACATCCTCCAAATACACAAACACTGAGGGGTAATCTTTGACAGAACAGACACACACACACACACACACACATGCCAACATATAAGATGGGCAGAGAGACAAATAGAGAGAAACAGACTGAGAGAGAGTTCTCTGTGGACTGAGCTGTGCAGTGTCTGCCTATAGGCTGCCTGGAAGATTCATTAGGTACAGTTTACACTTTTTTATTTTTGAACTTCTTTGGAGCGTTATGTTTGATAAAGCAGGATAACATGCAAGAGAGTCCTAATGTTGCACAACATTAGCCAGCAAACCACCATCATGTGCCCTGTGTCAAGGCACATTTTCAAAATTGACAATATGCAAAGAAATACTAATAAGGAAAATGCTAAACACCCTCACATTGAAATGTGAAAATTCTTTGCAGTGGACTTCCATGTCTAGATATTACTAGTTTTAGGCATCCTTCTGTGTCTGCTTTTTACGTTTCTGGAATGCTGCTATGGTGATTTCAACAAATGCACATGGTTATGTTCGGGCAACAACTGCAAATGGCAACCAATGCCAGAAAGTCAACAAACACACATGCTGGCATGGATGGTTAGGATTAAGGGAAGAAGGAACATGATGAGATGTAGAAAAAAAAAAACTCATCACATTAAAACATGAAGCGAACACCAGACTCTGGGGTTTGTTGGACACATCAACCACCCCTTCCACCCGCCCTATAGGCGCCCTCTTGCTCCTTATATCACATTGTTACTGGCAGCATTTTAACCTGATGCTGTCTTGCCGGGTTTCATATACACGCAACAGGTTCCTTCCACTTGCTTCTTAAAGTGATGCCGCCAATGCGTGTATCATGTGGACACAGCAAGTGCTTTCCAGGTGCTGTATAATAACACCAAACAGTCCTATTTTACAAATTTGCAATGAGAACGGGCTGAGTACACACAGCCATGTCCTTTATTTTATTTAGAAATTTGTGGATATGAACTATTTACATTTCTAGATATAGTAAAACTCAGTATGGGCTTTACAAATATGGAGAGCAACACTTAACCTCAGAGTCATTTAACTTCATAATCACCATAAATCAATAAATAAAAATATTTTTTAACTCTTAGATTTAAGATTTTTAAGAGTTTCTGTACATGCAATATTATACTCATAAACTGTGACACTTCAAATTTCATTTTTTAAAAGAGTAAAACCCCATGAAAAATAAAAAAATAATATAAAATAAAAATGATGCAAAGGCAAGTTTCAACAAGTGATCTTGAGCTGATCTTAGGTCTGATGCAAGAGAGTTCCAGTTTAGGAGGCATAACCTCACAAGCCCAGTCTTTCAAGCCTGGAGTGACAACCAACAAACCCTGATCAGAGGACCTGAGAGAGCTGCATGTGATAGAAGGCTGCAGATGAGCTAGGTATGTGTCTGATCACGCAGCGCTCTGAAAGTGATCACAGCAATCTCAAGATGAATTCTGAAGTTGATGGCGAGTCAGAGCAGAGTATCAAGTTGGGCGTCATATGACACTTTTTAGAGGATCTCGACAATAACTGATAGCAGCAGCAGCAGCATTTTGGACCACTTGAAACAGCCCTGGGGACAAGGCTGGCTGTGGAAGAAAGAACTTCACCATTTTTTTATTTATTTATTTTTTTCCTAGCAACTGGGCTGATTCTTAAACAACATCTGCATAGCATGGATTGGCTATGCCTTTGAAGTGACATCATTGCATATGCAAGGCGAAATGAATATGACACAGAAGAGAAAAAACAGTGAATAAGGAACTTGAGGGTTGACCCACAGAAACTCATACACTGCGTGAGTGTGTCACAAAATACTGTGGTCCATAGTGAGATCTGACACCATGGAAACAGAACATTTCTCTCTATTACTATTCATCAAGAGGTCAATTGAAAAGGCTCAAGGGTCAGGGTCAAATAAATCTGATTTCCTGGCCTATAAGGAGTCAAGCAGTTCTGAATGTAGTAAATTATGGTGAAATGCTTAAAGGACAGGTGTGAAAGATTGTGGAGGATAAATTGGCAGAAATGGAATATGATAAAATAAGTATGTTTTCTTTAGTGTTTAATTACCTAAACATAAGTATACTTTTGTTCACCTTACTTTAGAATGAGTTGTTTATATCTCCATTGGGAGCAGGTGCTAGTTTATGGAGACATGGTGCATTGCCATGTTCCTGCAGTGGCCCAGAATGGTCAAACCATTCGATGTCGGTCACAGTAGCAAGAATAGCAACTGAAAAGAGCAACGACAGAGTTCCACTGTTTGTAACATAAAATTTCATTATTCAGTGTTTCTAATGGTTTCAATCACCGGATCTGTTTGTTGAGGAAAAGACCTTAAAGGATAATTCAGCTTCTGGTGAAAACCTTCTGGATGCCGAGATCTTAAATTATCAGTGAAAAAAGGTGACTTCACATTAGCATGTGTTGGATTAGCTACCTGCAACAACATGCCAAAGTGCATCAGAAATACCTGAATTTTAAAGCTGAAACTGCTTTATATCAGTTTAAATCATCATGTCTATTTGTTTTGGAAAAGAAGAGACCTCTACAGATAATTTAGCTTACGATAAAAACCTCCTGAACATCGAGATCAGAAAAAGGTTTACAGACACTAACTTATGAGAGGAAAAAGGGTGAGTATATTGTGGCCAAGCAGTTTGTCCCTGAGATGCCAAACTGTATTGGAGATTCAGTGGTTTGTAAGGTTAAAACAGCTTGATTTAGTGTTTATAGCTGTTTTAATTGCCTTGTTTGTTTTGGAGAGCAAGAGACCTCTGGATATTTCAGCTCCTGACAAAAATCTCCTAAATAATGAAAACTGAGGGAGTTCTAACAAGGAGAAGTTTTAACTTGTTCAAATCTACAATTACCCACTAGACACCACTAAATCCTCAAGATAATGCAAATACAACTCAACTGATGATGTTAATTTTAACGGTGAACAGTTTTAAGGTCCTGTGTAGAACCATAGACTTTAAATCAGAATCAGAATCAGAATCAGAAAAGATTTATTGCCAGGTATAGTTAACACAATACGAGGAATTTGTTCTGGTGGTTTGGTGCAACATAAATATAGAAAAAAAGAAAACAGATAAAATAGAAGATACAAATATAAAATATAAAATATAACAATATAACAATATAACAAAATAAAATGTGCAAGTCTAGTATTGATATTTACATTGAAATTCACATTTATACAGGTTTGAGTGCAACTTTATGGTGTGGATGTGCCGCATGACAAGCAGCAGTGCCGGTGATGTGCATTAATGAACGCGGTAATGTAACGTACAGTCTATGAGGAGAGTGCGTCAGTGGGGGACCTGGGCCTTGTTTATGAGGCCGGTGGCAGATGGGAAGAAACTGTTCTTGTGGCGTGAGGTTCTGGTCTTGATGGACCGAAGCCTCCTGCCAGAGGGGAGTGATTGAAAGAGTTTGTGTCCAGGGTGGGAGGGATCGGCCACAATCTTACCTGCACGCCTCAGAGTCCTGGAGGCGTACAGGTCCTGGAGGGAAGGCAGACTGCAGCCGATGACCTTCTCAGCAGAGCGGATGATGCGCTGCAGCCTGCGCTTGTCCTTGGCAGTAGCTGCAGCGTACCAGATGGTGATGGAGGAGGTAAGGATGGACTCGATGATGAAGGTGTAGAAGTGCACGGGCAGGTTGAACTTCCTCAGCTGCCGCAGGAAGTACATCCTCTGTTAGGCTTTTTTAGTAAGAGAGCTGATGTTCAGCTCCCACTTGAGGTCCTGGGTGATGATGGTGTCCAGGAAGCAGAAGGACTCCACCGTGACCACTGGAGAGTCTCTCAGGGTGATGGGGGTGAGTGGGGCTGTGTTCCTTCTGAAGTCTACAATCATCTCCACTGTCTTTAGAGCGTTGAGCTCCAGATTGTTCAAGCTGCACCAGGACACCAGATGGTCTGTCTCCCTCCTGTAGGCGGACTCATCTCCATCAGAGATGAGCCCAATGAGGGTCATGTCATCCGCGAACTTCAGGAGCTTGACAGACTGGTGACTGGAGGTGCAGCTGTTGGTGTACAGGGAGAATAGCAGAGGGGAAAGAACACAGCCCTGAGGGGATCCAGTGCTGATAGTCCGGGAGTCAGAGATGTGGTCCGGGAGTCAGAGATGTGATGTCAAAGATGGATGACGTGCCCCCACTTACCCCCGCTATGCTGAGGTGAGGCTAAAATATCCTGGATATGAGCAGCTCCATCTTGTGAGGGTGATGTCATTGGGAGCCCTGCATCTGCGCAGTAGCTGCATTGAATGCGACATGGCTGTTAATCATTGGGGAAAAGCCCCTTTTTTCATAATTCAATTAGTCAATAAAACCAAACTGATCATGAAAAAAAAAACACTTGGGTGATGAGAACTACCTTCAGTGACAGAAACCGTCTTTGGGAAACTTTTATTTGGTGTATACTTTGAGTTTTTAGTTCAGCCTGTGACCATTTAATAACATGGAGGGTCGGGTCTTAGGACCTGTACTGCAGTCAGACACCAGGGGGTGATCGAGAGTGAATAACCTCACTTTGGGGGAGCTGTCATGTCATCCATCTTTATATACAGGCTATGTGTAGAACCAGCAGGATGCTGCGGGCTTTCCTTGTATGACAAAAACCATTTGTGCAATGATACAAACTTAAAGAACCACTTTCTGGCTCTGTATAGAAACCTCCCTATTAACAGTGCAGCAGCAGGAGTGATGCACAGTGATGCAGCCAACCCGTTCTCTTATCACAGATGGGTTTCTGACAAGGAAAAGTGTCTGTAGGAAGATAGCAGATACAGTCTGATGCTCCATGCCTATGACAGCTGGAGTGGCTTACCGTACATCCAACACACACTGCATCAATGAACTCTCATAGGTCAGTATGAACTATATCTGCCAAGAAAGGCCTCTTTCTGTCATGTTCTCAACCCTCACTAGATTCACTCGAGCCCTTGAGCAGGTCTTCCAGCACACCTTGCCGGGCAGGGAAGCCGCCAGGTCATTGCTGAAATTGAGGCAAGGTAAACGCAAGGTTCTGATTACGCTATTGACTTCCGCACCCTGACTTTGACTGGGTCAGTGGGAGGATTACCTCCTGGGGACCCAAATGTGCAGATTCCTGTCTTCCTAAGTCCAGCAATTTGGCTGCTGTTTCTGATCCCAAAAACCCTGCCATGACTTAGCTGAGGTTTTCAGTAAGGCGAAAGCCACGTCCCTGCTGCCACATTGTCCTTATGATTGTGCTATTGACCTGTTGCCAGGTAGCACCCCGCCTAGGGGTAGATTGTTCTATCTCTCTGCTCCAGAACGCAAAGCCATGGAAGAGTACGTGAGAGATTCCTTGGTACTTCCTTGGTAGACGGCCTTTAACACTCCCACGGGTCACTATGAATACCTAGTCATGCCGTTTGGTCTCACTAATGCTCCTGCTGTTTTCCAAAACCTGATTAATGACGTACTTCGTGATATGCTAAATGTCTTTGTTTTTGTGTATTTAGATGACATCCTGATCTTTTCCCCCAATGAGGAGACTCACACACACCATGTCCGCTTGGTACTACAGCGGTTGCTTCAGAACCAGCTGTTTGTGAAAGCGGAGAAATGCGACTTTCACAAACCCTCGGTCTCGTTCCTTGGGTTTGTGCTTGCTGAGGGGGAGATCAGGATAGATCCTGGGAAGGTTTCCGCAGTAGTGGATTGGGCCACCTCAAGTTCACGTAAAGAGGTTCAACGGTTTCTGGTTTTTACCAACTTTTATAGAAAGTTCATTCGCAATTAAAGCACCATAGCCTCACCTCTGCATGGCTTTTCCTCTCCTCACAGACCATTTGTCTGGAGCCCTGAATGTGAAGCTGCATTTCAGGGCCTTGAAAAGCTTCACCTCCGCCCCTGTCCTCATCCTCACGGACCCCAGCCAGCAGTTCGTGGTGGAGGTAGACGCTTCTGATGTCGGAGTCGGAGCGGTCCTCTCTCAAGTCAATTCCAAGGACGGTAAGCTGCACCCCTGTGCATATTTGTCCAAGAAACTCTCTTCATCAGAGTGAAATTATGATATTGGTGATTGTGAGCTGCTGGCTGTGAAGGTGGCCCTGGAGGAGTGGAGGCACTGGCTGGAGGGAGCTTCTCAGCCATTTCAGGTATGGACAGATCACAAAAACCTTGAATATTTGAAAACCGCTAAGAGGCTGAATGCGAGGCATGCTAGATGGGCTATCTTTTTCAGCTGCTTTAACTTTACACTTTCTTACCGACCTGGTTCAAAGAATGTAAAGCCTGATTCTCTGTCTCGCATGTTTGCTTATGATCTTGTCGACCCCAATCCCAAAAATATCCTACCTGAAACCTGCTTTGTTGCTATGCTCTCATGGGAGGTGATTCATTGGGCTCATACCAATAAGACTGTCTGTCACCCCAGTATTAGCAAAACATTGTTTGTAGTGCAGCAAGGTTTTTGGTGGCCTAAAATTAGGGGTGGGCGATATATCGAATATACTCGATATATCGCGGCTTGTTCAACGTGAGATGTATGAAATTACTATATCGCGACCATCGAGTACAAATTGTCACGTAAATGTTTTAAGCCGTCGGCATGCAATTGTCTTCGGAGTTTTGCTCCGTTCACTCTCTCCCTAGTGCTCTTCTCACAGCAAGCAGCCGACTCCCCCGCCCATCCAGAAAACTCCCCTGCGCGCATGCGTATTTGTGTATCAAGTGAGGAAGGAAGAAAGCATGGAGAGAGCGAAAAAAAGTGAAGAGCCCAAGTGAGTTTACAAGTTACAAGGGACGTTAATTGAAGATGGAGACGGACGACTTGGTTCCGAGGAAAAACAGCACTGGCTCCATCATCTGGCAGTGGTTCGGGTTTCGCACGGAAGACATTGAACAAAGTACGGTTATCTGCAAAATATGCCGCAAAACCGTTGCCACCAAAGGTAGCAGTACCACGAATTTGTTTCACCACCTGAAATGCCATCCACTACAAAACGAAGAATGCCTCAAGCTCCGCATGTCCACATCTCCCCCTACACCACATAAAAAGTCAAAGGAAAAAGCACCGAAGCAAATGACTCTGGCTTCTTCGTTTGCCAATTCAGTCCCATATGACAAAAAAAGTCCAAAATGGAAAGAGATCACGGCCGCAGTGACAAAATACATCGCCAAAGACATGGCACCGGTTAGTGTTGTGGAAAAGCCAGGATTCAAAAATCTCATTAAGACACTTGACCCAAAGTATGATTTGCCTGGTCGCAATTTTTTTGCAGAAAAATCGCTGCCAGAGTTGTACGTTTTAGTAAGAGAAAAGGTGGCCCACCAGCTAACAAATGTGACCCACTTCTCCACAACTACGGATCTGTGGTCCAGCAGAACCTGTGAGCCTTATCTCAGCTTAACTGTACATTACATCGACAACTGGGAGTTGAAAAGTTCGTGCCTTCAAACAAGCTTTTTTCCTGATGATCATACAGGAGAGCTCATTGCACAGGGGCTGCAAGATGCTCTCATGTCATGGAACTTGTCAGAAACTCGTCAAGTGTGCATCACCACAGATAACGGGGCTAATATAATCAAAGCTGTGAGCCTGAATGAGTGGACAAGACTGCAGTGTTTTGGCCATCGGCTGCACCTTGCCATTGGTGAGTATTTGTTTAGGTTTGCCTCCCTCTAATGGGAAAGTAACAATCACTTTTATTATCAACAATGGTAAATATAACTAGCAGCATTTCATAATTTGTCACATACAATTAAAAACTGGGAGTATTTCATGATTTTTTTTTTCATGTAGTTAAAAACTAAGTTAAAGTATTTCATGATTTTTTTTTCCATGCAGTGTTAAACAGAGTATTTTTAATGATTTTTCGGCAGTTACAGTATAACTGAATATGTTAATGATTTTTTTCATACAGTTTTAAATTCTGAGAGTATTTTTTAATAATTTTTCAGCAGTTAAAGTATAACTGAGTATGTTTTTAATTATTTTTTTTCATGCAGTTAAAAACAGAATATTTCATGATTTTTTTTCATGCAATTAAAAATTGGGTGTGTCCACATAATGCATTTATTATAATGTGTGTAAAGCATATAGTGCAATTGAACTATTTGGTTAAAGTGGAACAGAAATCTGTCTGAGATCTGTAGAAAATATATAAAAAACTAATTTCCAATTATGACTTGAGTGTTAAGCTGAGTGACTAGACTGCTGTATTTCTTTACAACATATTAGTATAACATTTTAAATGTTTATTTTTATTTTACAGAGAGAAGCATGAAAGACCCCCGTATTGAGCGTGCTGTTGCTGTTTGCAAGAAGATTGTGAGCAGCTTCTCATTCAGTTGGAAGAGGAGGAGGGACCTGGCCACAACGCAGAAAGAGCTAAATATCCCTGCACACCAGCTGATCAGCGAGTCTCCTACCAGGTGGGGATCTCGCCAGAAGATGATTGAGCGGGTGCTGGAGCAGGAGCAGGCTATTTCTCAGGTCTTGGCCTCAGGCAAGAAAACACGGCATCTCGTTCTGACCTGGCAAGACCTGGAAGTCCTCGAGTCAGTGCACAAGGCTCTAAAGCCCCTCGTCGAATTCACTGATGCTCTGTCGGGTGAGGACTACGTCACAGTGTCCTGTGTGAAGCCTGTGCTTCATCTCTTCCACTCCAGCATTTTGGCAGTACAGGAGGATGACACTCCACTGACCCAGTCCATCAAAAGCTCCATCCTGGATTACCTGAGGGAGAAATTTGCTGACCCTGCTACCGATGCCCTGCTAGACATGGCATCATTAGTGGATCCCAGGTTCAAGACAACATACATTACTGCAGAAAAAGTGGAGGAAATCAAGTGCAGAGCCATACTGGAGATGGAGACGGAGGTGTTGCTGTTTGACCAGGGCACAGCAGGGTCAGCTGCTTCACAGCCTCATGAAGCACCAACAGTCTCAGAACCAGGGCCACCAAAAAAGAAAACCCTTGGAAGTTTCTTCAGAAAGGCAACAACATCCTCTGCCACAGCCACACCATCACCCAGGGAGCTGATGAAAACAGAGTTGTCTGCCTACTTGCGGTCTGTTAATGCTGACAGTGAATCAGATCCCCTGCAGTGGTGGAAGGACCATGAGGAAATGTTCCCAAACCTGAAAAATTTGGCAAAAAAGTATCTGTGTGTGCCCGCCACTAGTTCCCCATCAGAAAGGGTATTTAGTACCAGCGGAAATGTGGTCACATGTCACCAGGCATCACTCAAGCCAGAAGCTGTTGATAGGCTTGTGTTTTTGGCACAAAACCTCTAGACAACTGTTTCTAACTGTTATTGTGTCAAACACAAACAACATATATACGCACATGTTCCCACTCCTCCTGTGATGTGACTGTTACTGTTCAGAGTGGTTTTCGCAGTCACAGCCTGGACTTCTGCCTCTGTGGTTTGCTCACAATGCTAATTTTATTTTACTTTTTAAAATGATATGTTGTTATAAACATGATCAAGCAGAAAAAGTGCACTTTAATGTATATAGTTTTGAAATGTCTTTCTCAGGGGATTCTTGTTGAATGCACTTTTTTTTTGCTTTGAGCTGAGTTTTTGTTAAGGGTCTTTGAGAACTAGGCCACAGTAGAAAGGCCTACCATGTCATTATTTATTTTTATTTGTTAAAAGCTTGTGAGCGCAGCACCCTGGTTTGAAATAAAAGGTTTGCTAAACTTAATTTGATTGTGATTTTCCCCTTTTTGCATGCAAATTTAAAAAACTCCAATAGAAGGGTCTACTTGAATCATCATACTGATGTTATTTTATGCATCAAAGGGTTAAATTTAACATTTATATAGTGATTTACAGGAGAAATAAAAAAAATCAAGATATATATCATGTATCGTGATATAGCCTAAAAATATCGAGATATTGGTTATAGGCCATATCGTGCAGCCCTACCTAAAATGATTCAAGACGTCACGGACTATGTCAATGCTTGCTCTGTGTGTGCCTGTAACAAAGTCTCTCACCAGAAGCCGTCAGGAGAACTCAGGCCCTTGCCCATTCCTCAACGCCCCTGGTCCCACATCTCCATGGACTGGACTTCGTCACGGGGCTACCCCCCTCTAACGGTAACACAGTGGTTCTGACGGTGGTTGATAGACTGTCCAAGATGGTTCATTTTATTGCCCTACCCAAGCTTCCCTCAGCCAAAGAATCGGCTGAGGTCATGTTGGCTAATGTTTTTCGGATCCATGGTTTCCCCAAGGATATCATCTCGGACCGTGGCCCTCAGTTCATCTCGCGATTCTGGAAGGAGTTCTGTGGCTTGCTTGGTGCCACTGTCAGCCTCTCTTCCGGGTTCCATCCACAGACCAATGGACAGTCCGAGTGTCTCAATCAAGAACTGGAGACCGGTCTGTGCATCACCGCCGCCCAGAATCCCAACACATGTTCGCAGAAATTGGTTTGGGTTGAGTTTGCCCATAACACTCTCCCGTCTGCCTCTACTGGTTTGTCACCGTTTCATATTGTTCATGGTCATCAACCTTCTCTATGCCCTGCCATAGACTCTGAATTCTCGGTGCCCTCCGCATTGGCCTTGGTGAGATGCTGCAGAAGAACCTGGGAGCGGGCCCACCAGAACCTCCTACGCCAGTCCAACCTCTACAAGGCAGCTGCGGATCGCAAGAGGACACCCGCTCCATGCTACAGGAACAGCCAGAGAGTGTGGTTGTCCACCAAGAACCTGCCTCTTCGGGTGGAATCCAGGAAGCTCGTTCACAGGTTCGTCAGTCCGTTCCCCATTGCAAGGTCATCAACCCTGTCACAGTTAAACTGAAGCTCCCAGGGTCAATGTGGGTCCACCCCACATTCCGCGTTAGCCATGTCAAACCCATCAGGACCAGTTCTCTCGTCCCTCCGGCCAGGCCCCCTCCGGCCAGGCCCCCTCCGCCCGCCCCGTTCGTTGATGGCGGTCCTGTGTTTGCCGTCAGGCGGGGTCGGGGGGTCCAGTGCCTCATTGACTGGGAGGGCTACGGGCCTGAGGAGCTCTCCTGGGTCCCTTCGAGGTTTGTCGTGGACCCCTCCCTTATCCGGGACTTCCATGCCGCCCACCCTGATGCGCCTGGGTCTTCAGGGGCCAGCCCTTGACGGGGAGGTACTGTCATGTTCTGCGGTCTGTTACGTATTTTATTTTCTCCCTCATGTTTCATGTCTTGTCTTCCGGTTTTATTTTGGGATCACTCACCTCTGTCTCTGTTCCAGGTTCCTGTCTGCCCTGCCCCCTCCTCGCCGGTGTGCACCTGATCCCTGATTGTGTCTACCGCACCTGTTTCTAATCACGCCCCATTAGTCCTGCATATATTCCCCCTTTGTGTCTTGTCTCGTCGCCAGTTTGTTGATTCTCCTCGTCCACGCTCCAGCTCTTGTTCACAGCCTCGTCAGTAGCTCTCTTGTGTTTAAACCTTGTTTGTTTTCGACTTTGCTTTTGCCTCTTGCTTTGGATACCTCTGCCTGGTTTGACTGTGTTTCTCGTGTACCGACCTCTGCCTGGAATAAACCTTGTTTCGCTGCTCTTACCTGGTCTGAGTGTTGCATTTGGGTCCTGCCTTTCCTGTGCCACAGTTCATGACACTTTCATGCTAAAGTGCTTTAGCAAAACTTTTGAAACGGGTTTAACATTTGTTAAGGACATTTATTTATTTATTTATTTATTTACTAGGTGCAGCCTAGTCTAAAATATGTAATTTAAGACTGAAATATGTTAAATTGTCATTTCAGATCAACAAATGTTTACAAATAAATAAAATGAATATGTTCATAAAAAGAGATAAAATGTTGCATTAATATGGGTTCATTTAAGTGTTAAAAACAGTTCATTATGGATTAAAAAGCAGAGCTAGAGCAGACAAATAAGTCTTTGTCAATGTGTTAATAAATTTAATTGAACTTCAAACAGGGTTGTTTACAGTGTACAGAGTAGGGTAGTCAGCTCACAAACTAACCTCAGAGGGTGTTAAGTGTCCATCTTTAAGTTTTATTAATTGCATTGGTTGTTACAATCTTGTCAGCCCTATGGAAAAGGTAGAGGGGTGGGATTTAATGGGGAACCAGTAGATTGATACCCTAGACCTCAAGCCACAAGTGTAAAGGTGCAGAGAGTAATTAAGTCCAATATTTTGGTGGATGCAGAGTTTACCGACGAGGAACAGACGTTAAAAAACACGCATAGGGTAAATGGTTTTGTGTGTATGTTTTGTACTGCTTCAGCAAGATAAAGTGTAATAAAATGGAGACGGTAAGTGTGATTAGCAGGATTAGTATTTATTGCAAAGGAGCAGCAGCTAATGTTACTTCATGTGGTTAGTATGTGCTAATGATACCAGCTAGTTTAAAGCTCACAGACTCGGTATGAGACGTAAATGGGCTTGTGGGTGATTTGAAGGAGACTAAGAGAACTGTTAAAGTGCACAGTGGACCTCTCTTTGGAACACTCGGGCACCAGTTGAAGTCTCCCACTAAGCTATCACTTTGGACTGTTGCCGCCAGTCTGTAACTCCAGTAACTGACTGTTCGCCTTGTCAGCCATCACCCTGCTTTTCAACCGTCGCCCATGTTGCAGATAAGAACTGAAGGATTCCTGAGTAAAAACTAACCAGTGCATGTGCATTTTATTTTTTATTTTTTTGCAGTAGCAAGTGAACCTGCCATTTGTTTTTGGTCACAACGCTCCAAAGCCAGGACTCAGGCCTGCAACATCTTATTTTGGTTTTAAAGGACACTGTTTTATTGTGGTTGCAAAATGAGTGTGTGTCTGTGAGTGTGCACATGAAAAGCATTAAAAAGGTCATAACTCAAAACTGAACTCAAAGAGTACCTATTGGTGAAAGACTGACTTGACTGAAAAACCTTTGAAAAGTGTTTATATTGTAAAGGGAAGTGTTTTGGTACAAAATTTAATTTTGTTTTATGTTTTTTATGTGTTTAAATAATTTTTATATAACTAAATTTGGCATTTCAATTTAAAAGTATTGTCTTTGTGTCATTTTTACATTTCATTAAGGTGTGTTTTGAGGTTCAAAGGGGAATATTAAGTTAAAAACTTAATTTTTAGTGGGATTTAAAACCAGTAATTCCTACTTTTCCTGCTAAGTGGAGGCATTGCCATTTCATTAAAATCATAAATAAGTTTAAAGAAAGCGCAAAAGCAAGTAAATATCTCTCCTGTTACACAGGTTAGCACGGTTAGTCATAAATAAAAGTACCCAGGGCCCTGCCCATAGTACTACAACACCCCCTAACTAATTAGTTAACCATCTAGCTACAAGGGATGGGTGCTACATAATTTTTTAGGTCATCTTCCTTTCACCTTTTCCTAATTTCTTGTAATTTGTGGGGGTGATTTGTGGAGTTGCTCATTGCCTGTTTTCCAAGTCTTTGAATGAAATCAAACCAGTTTGCTCAGGGTGCAAAATTTAAGTGCACGTCCATTATCTCAGAGGTGGTCCACACTGAGTTGTCATAATGTGTTTTCATTAGAAGCTCACTGTCATTAAATACAGTCTAACCCTTGTGTGTGCCCCTATGTGCAAGACAGGTCTAGAATGTACAATTAATGTTAAAGGAACAAACAGCAGACACCTACTTGTTTCCCTGATACACACACAAACACACACACACACACACACACACACACACACACACACACACATACAAACACACATATCCAGTTCAACCCCAATACCTCCTAACAGACCTCAAATTAATATGGTTTGGTTCATTTGAGTGTTGTGACCTAAGGCTATATTCAATACAACCACACTGGTTTCATTCTCACTAATGAAGGAAGGGCTATTTATTTCAAGGTGAGTCAAATAATAATAAAAAAAAAATGAAAAAACATGCTGGGTGTTGAAAAATTAATTACTCTGGGAGCTATTATATTGCTAAGTTAATTATTTTATCTGAATGTTTTTGTTTGACCCAAAGTGAAACTTTATCTTGAAAAGCAGAGTTAAAAGCCAACACCTTTATTGCTCTTAATAAAAGTAAACTAGAAGTACCTTGTGCAGGCTGCTGTGGGGGGTGGGGGGTGGGGGGCACAGTCAAGGAAACTGCTAAATTGCTAACTAACAATCCTTCTCATCCTGAGTACAATGATCTCAAGCAGTTTACGCAATCAACATTCAAAGGGATATCAGGCAAATATTATTAAAAACAGAGTGGAGGTAGAATGTCATCTAAAGTGGCATTAGCTGAGTCACTGCACATTATGAAGAGGATTCCCTTCCTTTCAAACAAAACTATATCTCTTCAGTATTAAACTCTTCTGGTGTGGTGCTGCCTAACTAAGGTTCAGGATTGGGAGTTCCCGTTGGTTAATGAAAAGGTAGTGGCACTGATAAAATATCAAATAAATGAAAAACATTTACTTGTATTATCTTGGACTTTTCCAAAATTCAACCGAGACCACTCACTTATCTTTGCCTAACCTTAAGAAAGTGCTTACAGAATCCTACTCTGAACAAAAGAAACTTTCATAGTTGCAATAATCGGTACAAGTCGATACTGTAAGATAATGTAAAATGTGCATACAGTGAAATTTTGTAACTCTGAATATATGCTGGCTAAAAACTGTTTTATTATGTTAATTTTAAAAAAAGTTTCACTATGGAAATATACACGACTGCAAATTTGCAGTGTTCAAATATTTTCTGTCACCATTTAAAAACTTAAAGACTGTACTGCACACTCAGAGACAGCTCTGTCAATTTTCAAAAGCAGCCACAGCACAGTTATTGACAACAGCCTTTAAATGTGAAGGAAACCAAAGATATCAGGGATTCTTACAACAGCTGATGGTTCCTACATGTTCAACAATGGCACCTTTCGAGTAAAATAAACAACCAAAAACTGCAAAAACTTTCTGCTTTTAGGAGCTTAATCAGCATGACTGTGACACAGAGGTCACACATATTATTCATTCACAGCAGTTACACCACAGATACAGCACAATCAATTTGATTTCAACAATGGGATGTAAGAATGCAACATATACCTAGCACCTTTAGAGCAGGGCTACAGAGAGCTGCATGGTGTGTTTGTCATTGAAATGCAGGCTGCATGAGGATGTATACGTAAAGGAAGTAGAGAAAAAGGAGATAAATAATTACATTAATCTTGGAAGTGATGCCTACTTACGTTAGGATGTCAGCAAAGCAGAGATGTCTGGATGCCTCTTCAGTTGTATATCAGCCTGTGGAAAAACACAGAGATTCACATTTAAACAGATGCTGTAGTTTAATGACCCACTATAGAGCAGATAAACGGCCATATGGCTGTATATATCTGCACACCAGTCAAGTTGCACTTACAGTTTACATCCATGTCTGTGAAAACATGGATGCTTCACACACATTTTTCTTTGTGGCAGCACAGAAGATCTCTACAATCAAGACAGTTTCAAGATTACTGCGACCAATTCAGTATCTCAGCAAATTTCCCCTTTTCTGTTCCTGACTGTTTTTGCAGAACATTATGATGTCACAGTTGACCTTTGATGTCTTGGATATAAAATGTCAGAACTTCATCATTATTTCCTATTAGGCATTTGTGTGAATTCTGGAGTTATGGCCACCCACACGTTTTATGACGTCATTGTGACCTTGACTTTTGATCTCCGACCATCAGATTCTAATAGATTCATTCTTGAGTCCAAGAGGACATTAGAGCCATATTTGAGGAAACTCCTTCAAGGCCATCTTGAGGTGTTGCGTTCACCATAATGAGACAGATTCAAGGTCACCAAATTCTAATCATTGAGTCCAAGTGAATGTTTGTGTCAAATCTGAAGTTATTTCCTCAAGGTGTTGAGATTTCACTTTCACAAGAATGAGACAAATGCAAGGTCACGGTGACCTTGACCTAAGACCACCAACATTTACCAAGTTCATCCTTGAGTCAAAGTAGATATTTGTGCCAAATTTGAAAAAAATCCTTAAAAAATTCCTTAAGGTGTTCCTGAGATAGCACATTCACAAGAATGGGAAGTATGGACAACCCAAAAACAACTGTTTACTGCATCAGAGTAGAAAAACACAGTGCAGGTTACCACTGTATCCCCAGTGGTAACCTGCAGCAAACCCCTCTATTTTTATGTGGTAATTTAAATTGGGAGTGGCTGAGACCACCATCCTCTTGTTAGATTTAGATTGTTGACGTGTGATACCAGAAAGGATTTCACAGGTACACTATAGTATATCATCCAGTGTATTTTGATGCCTTCAAGAGCAGCCACAGTGAGCTAATGAAGAGTTTCAGGTTCAAGCTACACATCTCCAACTCTCTAATCACTATATTGCTGCAGTCTTAAGCTGTTTTCAAAATACATTATCATCCCAAATCATGCATGATGTTTAGGGTATCCTTCTGATGTCACAGTGGAATGACACAGCATGATCCTTATGTGTATGACAGCACATACATGCACACACACACACAAACACACACACATACATATTGTTACCTGATGCTGTCCGTCAGTGTTTCATGTTTGGCCTGTGCTGTCGGCTGTTAAACACCGAGCTGTGGCCAAAGTGGGTGTGGTGGGGTCTGGGTTACCAGGAACTATTGGACCCATAAAGACTTCTAATTTGCTGCCAGGAATTTGTAAAGCTGCACTTCAGTTATGAGTATTTCCTGCATAGAGAAGCTGCTTGAGTGAAATTTAGTCCCGCCTCAAACTCTCAATAAAATTGTGATGGGTGTCCTCATGGAAAATACTTTTTTGTTGAACCATGTGAATTTCTGTCATTCCTAACTTCAAATGCTGCATTTTGCCAATGTGGTGACACTCGTAATCAGCACAGTTTACCAGGAAAGGCACTACCAAAACTGTCAAAGAGGCAGAAATGCTGGCTGGGCTGCAGCAAAGCTGGTACCAGCCCTATCAGTGCAAAAATAAAGCCGATGAGGTTGCTTTTCTCTGCTGTCTAATGGTAAATGGTAAATGGGCTACGTGTATAGCACTTTTCTAGACTTCTTGAACACTCAAAGTGCTGTCACACTATATGTCACATTCACTCATTTACCCACACATTCACACACTGGTGACCGAGACTACCATACATAGTTACACTTGCTACTCAGTAACCATTCATACGTACGCACATGATACAGCATCGGGAGCAATTTGGGGTTCAGTATCTATCCCAATGATACTTCAACATGTTGAGTGGAGGAGCCAGGGGTCGAACCACTGACTTTATGATTAGACGATGACCCGCTCTACTTCTGAGTCACAGCCGCCCCATTTTTTAACATAGTTTTATATTGTCAGCTGGTACATTTAAACACACCTGTTGGCAGGGGTGTTTAAATTTTCCCCGTAATAGGGGTTTTTTTGCATGTTGATGTGAGGGTCTAAGGACAGAGGGATGTCGTATTCTGTAAAGCCCTCTGAGGCAAACGGTGATTTGTCATAATGGGCTTTATAAATAAAATTGAATTGAACTGAACTGAAATAAACTGAGTTGATTTAAATTAAATTAAACTGATTTGTACAAGAGTCTGTGCAGCTCTGTGCAGTTCAAGTTAAAGAGATATTCACAGATTGACACTTCCCACCAGACAACTAGCTACAACCTAATTTAAATAAAAACAGGCCGTCCTCTGAGATGGACAACAGATGTTGCCCACTGTGTGCAACCAGCTGTGAATGGAGTGCTCAGGGACTGTCGTCAAAGTGCACCTTCAGAAAGAATACTAAAACAAAAAAATAATTGAAAAAAATATTTGCTCTTGCATTTTGAGTAATTTTTATTGAATAAAAGTCCAATAACTTTACTCATATACAGTGTAGTGTCACCAACATCACTTACACACATGTCATAATTGGAACTGCTAAAATATGTTGCATGATGAGGATGGCAACACCTCTGCCTCATATTGTGCCAGGAAAAAGTCTAGTCAAGTCTAAAGATAGCCGATCAGTGTCTAGCCAGCCAGCAGGCCAGGCAGATGGTGTTTCATGGCAAAAGAGTTTCTACTAAACAGATACAGACAGCCACACCACCGGCTGGCAGCCTTAAGGCTCTCCCTTATACCTGTGCAATTAAAATATTTCTCCCGCAATAACAGGGGAGAGGAGAGACAAATACTGGAGATGCAATGCCAAATTGAGTTTCCATAGTAACTGTGGACCACAGAGGCAGTAAAAAGAAAACTAAAGTCAGCTTGGAGGAAATATAAAAGGCGCCCCAGCAGCAGATCTCTGAAACTGTCCTCATTTCAACTCATACCACTGCTGCCCTTCAAACTGTGCCACTGTGCCAGTGTGTGTGTGTGTGTGTTTGTTTTCATTGGTGAGACATGTTTGTCTATTTGTCCCTAAGGCATTACATTCAAAGAGGTCAACAACCTGAGGAGTAGCGCAACAGTAACAACCACAATCAGAAACAATCAGAAAAAACAAACAAACATACAGATAATCAAGCAAACTGCACCACAAATCGCCAGATGCCATCACACTGAGCACCCTCCCCCCTCATTTATATTCCAGCAGGTCCCTGTGGAATGGTTAGAGGCTGCCCTTTATTTGTGCAGATGAATGGTGAGGTTGATTCCATGGACTGTGGTGTCAGTGCAAACATCTTCACTTGGGATCTGATGGGGTCTTTGTATAAGCTGTGCTGCACATTTTTTTTTGCCTGGATGTTTGTTGTTATTTATGCTATTGATTAAGCTTGAACAGAATACAGTTTTTATACCTTCCTGACATTTTACAGGAATTTATGGTACATGACTGTCTATGCGTTTTTTTTTGTGTGTGGTATTGTGTTCCAACTCCCCCTACAGGGTGGAGACAGTTGCCAATTGTGGTATGGGAGAAGGGGGTCTCTAAAGGCTGTGACACACCAAGCTGAAGGTAGGTTGTCCCTCATCGCTGTGGTGTGTCCCCAGTGTCTCCAGACTCGTCAAATACGCACGCTCTGTCAGTGCTTTTGGTGTACAACTTGACGCCAAGAGACACCATCCACATCCAACTGGAATGTGGCTCGGCCGGGTCAGATGAGAACACAGAACGGCACTAGACACGTCTGCATGCAAGGCTGCTGGGTGACATCACTTAATAACGTGGATGAATGGCACCGGTTGCCTGCACATAAAACACTAAAGGACAACGTCAGGTAATACCGCTGCTGGGCAGGCAGGTGGGGAGGTGGATGTCTTCCACAAACAACTGACTTTCGTGCTGGAGTCCAGAGTTTGCTTCCTGTGTGGATGATAGGATTTTTGTACCTTACCATGAGCCTCTTTTGTCTGAACTTTGACTTTGTTGCCCATTCCTAGCCATCCTGATGGTCCGTGTTAGTTGCCATGTGCTGTTGTGTAAACATTTGGACCAGCCCACATCATCCCACCATTACTGCCATATGCACTGAACAGCTGATGCAGAAAGATAGCTAAAACATCATAAGTAGACGCAGAGGGTCACTGACAGAGCGGCACCATCTGACTAGTTGGGATGAGAGAGTGTTGGTGTCTAGCACCATTGGCCCTCGTTGACCCACATCAGCTTTTTTTTCTGGTGATTCAGCATATGAAATTGGCGCCCATCAGTGAATGAAATCACTCTGATCAGCATAGCGCACGGAGGTAGGTAGATAGTGGAGGTAGACACAAACTTATGAAATGAGGTCAGATTGTTTTTCTTCTGCCACTGAATTCTTAATAGAGACATTTCCAGTTGGGTTGTGTTGTTTTTCACTGGTGCTCAGTATATGTGCGTTGCTCTTACAATATTGGGTTGTATAGTTAATGTGCTAACCGGCTAACTATCCTTTTGGCCGAGACACAGCAGTGTGAGGTAACACAGCAGGGGACTTACTTCACAGCTTTTTCTGAGATGTCGGCTTGGTGTGTCTTGTCCTTAAGGTGGGCAATGACGAGTGACCCAAGTCCCTGCCTGGGTGGAGGAGGTGGGGCTAATGGGCTGAAGCTGGAGTCATCGGGGATGGTGTCAGAGCTGTCCCTTTGACATTCAGATCAACCGTAGAACTCATTCAGGTGGTTGGTGCTGTGCTGAGCTTTGGGTTTGCAGTTGGTAAGTACAAACTGGCACAGTCCTCTCTGTTCTTACCTCAGCACCCACTGCTCACCCGCTGAAAAAATCGCAACCAGGAGGAGAGATCCACGCAGCAAAGCACACAGGGCAGCCTGACCTGGGCTTCATTCAAAACGTGGCTCCTCTGTAAAGCAGCCAGGAGCAGCATGAAAACACTCCACCTCGCACTTGGCTTTGCAAGTTTGCAAAATGAAAACACATTTCATAATTTACACCCTCCTCTTCTAGGCTGTACTGGCAGAACAGCAACCTTCCCAGCTTGACCAATTATAAGGGATTTGGAGTTTTCAACTTGAAGTCCACAGGATCACATTTCTCCTCTTCCTGTCCTTTTCTTGTGTGTGTGTGTGTGTGTGTGTGTGTGTGTGTGTGTGTGTGTGTGTGTGTGTGTGTGTGTGTGTGTGTGTGTTTGGGGGGGGTGGTAGTTAGTAGCATGGACACACGTTCTCATCCCAACTCGTCACATGGTGCCACTCCGTCAGGGAATTTCTGTGTGCACTTATGATATTTTAGGTATCCTTTTGCGTCAGCTCCTCATGCTCCAGAATGCCGCTATTTTGATATCAACAAATGCACATGGTGGGATGACGCAGTACAGTCCGTATGTTCACAAAACAGCACATGGCAACCAATGCAGACCATCTTGATGTGACAATGTGACCATCTTATGTGACAGACTAATGGATGGTTAGGTTTAGGCAAAATAGGTACATGGTAAGGTGTAGAAAAAAGAAACACATCTACACAGGATGCAAACTGTAGACTCCTGTATGAAAGTCAGTTGTTTGTAGGACCCATCTTCCTCCCCATCCGCCCACTCTAATTAGCGCACTTGCTCACCTTATATTAAGTTGTTACCGGCAGCGTTGTTACCGGCAGCATTGTTACTGGCAGCAATGTTACCGACAACCTTACTGTAACGGGTGCTGTCTGGACCCAGATGCAGTACACCGGTAAACTGGAGTAGTCGGTAATGACGTTTATTAAACCCAGCACAAATCAAACACGCAGCAAGGAGAAGCAGTTCAGCACAAAGTTCGTTCTTCGGGTCGGAACCCCAAACAAAGTCTATGGAGGGCGAACGATGCGAAGAGACGAAGCTTACTGCACTCGGCGTGGGTGAGGAGGAAACCCCGTTGTCCGACGGCTTGACAGCACGTGTGGAGGTACTGTCGAGGAGATGGCGGAAGAGTGGTCGGGGACAGGCGGAGGTTTCGAAGCCAGAGGAGCAGTCCGAGAACGCAGCGGTACCAGTGGGGATTAAACAGCAGATTCGTCGGAGCCAGGCGGAGAAGTCTTTACCAGCGGAGCAGATCAGGAACGCTGAATCAGAACACGTGGTCTGGGACAGAAGGCAGGTAGGTTTTCCGGGGATCAGGCGAAGAGAGCAGGTCGGGGACAGGCAGGGTCGGCTTTGGAAGATCAGGCAGGATAACGCTGGAAAGTCTGGCATAACGCTGAAGAACAATCTGGCGATGAGTGTGTGTGTGGAGGAGGCTTATATCCTGGGTTGATTACTGATGAGCTGCAGCTGTGAGGTGAGAGAGCAGAGCAGGCAGAGTAGGTGGGTGTGGCCAGCAGGTAGAGTGAGCAGAGGGAGAGTGAGTGGAAAAATACTGGAGGGAGGAGAAGGCAGGGATCGTGACACTTACCCATTCACATGTGACCAGTTCCATCTGGCCATGCTTTCAAGTGTTCCCGCCCGTGCGATTTGCATATGGACACCCTTGGTGCCATCCAGTCGTCTGCCGGTGTATGATAATGGCACTGGTTTTGTTTGAGTGCGTTCTTATCATTCCAGGTTGATGTAGGGTGGCTTTTCGCTTTTGGAGTGACAAAAAGCTGTCACTTCTCTTATTTATCTTACTTATACAGTCTCTCTTTTAAACACAGCGCAGACTAATTTGGATTGATGTTTGATCTCTGCTAAGGAGGAAACAGAGGGAAATTAGTGACAGCACGTCATTGCATTTTGCAGGTTAACGAGCCGAAATTAGCCTGGTGTTGTATTCCCATCAATGTCAATCAGAGTCATTTGAAAAAAAAAAAAAAAAAAAACTAGCCTAAATCCACTGATCAGAAGAAATGTTATACACTGTATGCAGTCAGCTTCAACAATCAGATGTAATGAACTTGTTTGGAACCATGGAAGTTACCACTAGAAACCGAAACCATCAAGCACCAGCGTATTTTAACTTTTATTCTTTTCCCCATTCATATTTTAACAGCATTTCTTAATTGCTTGCTTTTTTAGCAGAGCAGCGGCCTATCAGTAGCAGCGAGACATGAATCCTTTGCCTACAGTGGGATAAGAGGCAAGGTGTGTTAAAAAATGTCAGTATGGGACGTCGGTAGCTGAGTGGATAAAGCAAGTGCCCCATGAAAAAAGGCAGTGTCCTTGCCGTTGCAGCCTCGATTCAACTCCTGCTCGAGGCCCTTTGCTGTATGTCGTCCCCACTCTCTCTCCCCCTTTCACACTACCGATCTGTCCTATCTAATAAGGGCTAAAATGCAAAAAAGAAAAAAAAAAATATGTCAGTTCAAATTTTTAAAAAATCTTTCCCTTACTTCTCATTGTGGAAGTCTACACCACCAATAGAGCAAACTGTCTGTGTGTTTCCATCCACAGTTAAGTGGAGTTAGGGTTATAGCTTGATTAGACCATTTAATTGGACTGCTGTCCTTGTCCCAGTAAAGAAGCACCATGGGAGAAGCCATTGAAGTATGTCAGACTCCACCATGGTAGATAGTGAAATGCCCCCTTTCAGCTAGTTGCATTTGTGCATTCGGACCTTCTTCTGGTTGACATGGGACATCATTTACCAAACCAGTAAGCAATCGGCAAACAGGCTGCATATAGAACGGTGAAAGCATGGATAACTTTTCAGCATTGTACATTTTGTAAGTACTCTACACTTTACTTGGTACCTTTGTCTTGTTTTGTTTTCTTCCACTGTTGTTCCTCTTTTGTTTTTCCCAGCTTTAAATTATTTAAATTATTTATTTAAATTATTCCCTATGCTTTTAAAGTAAAAACAAAAAGATACAATATTTTAAACCCTTTTAAAACTTAGATTACAAGGGCAACCATTAACCTAATGGAAGACAGTTATTGCATAGCAGTCAAAATTGTTGAAAGCACATTTCAAGTTTTCTGCTTAGTGTCCTTTTAGTAGCACCAGAGTCGATGCTCCCTTGTTGGTCAGACAGTCAATGACTTGAGATTTTGCATCTGACCAGAGCACCTCCTTGATTTTCTTACTCTGTATGAGCTCCTTGATGCTGCTTATTTGTAACCGAAGTCTCTTCTCTATGACCTGTTTTGTTGACATAGGGGCATCAATCAGAGAAAAAGGGTGGCCAGAAAAATAGCATTGTCTGTTCTATCTGACAGAGAAGGGGTATCCCCTGCTAGAGTACTCCTCACCACACATCTGATCCTCTTGGCATGCCAACAATGAGGAGAAAACTTCCTTCCCTCTCCCATTAGACCAATTAATGTGCCTCCCTAAGTGCCTCCATCAGGTAGATTTCCAAGGGAAGCAAGTTCAGAGCATCATTGTTTCCCAAGCTCTGAAACCTGAGGGCCACCTTTTCAGATTTAAGCTTCCTAATGACTTTATTTGCCTCAGGAATTAGCTGAACTGTAGCATGTTTACTATTTGATGCTAAACTAAACATAATGTCTGGTCTTGTCTGCTTTGCAACCCATAATATCTGTCCTCTTTTGGACTTAAGCTGCTCTTATTCAGCCTCATTAAGAGGTGCATGTCTTTGCACTGCATGTGCTGTTTGCAGTTGAAGATGCTGTAGATTTTCAATTTAACTATGCTGATATACATGAACTACACCATCAATAGTAGTAAAATCCGCCCCCACGTAGCAGAAATGTTCATGTTCCTCACGTCCAACCTGGAACACAGGCTTTAATGTGGGGAATCACATCTGTAGAGAATTTCTGTGAAACAAAAGGAAATTGTCAACATGTGAGCACTCCAGTCACTTTTCACTGCTCATCCAACAAATAAAATACTGCTGGATCCACTTGTGACATTTTACTACCTGTACTCAGAATAATTTCCTTCACTTTGTTATACCAATACAATGACGCATCTGCAAGGCCTTAAACATTTTTTTTTTTGTAGTTTCAACAGAAAATTTTCCTTTCCCGCCTTAGGAGGTGGGTTGATATAAATATCTCTGGACAGCTGCATGCCCTGCAAAAAAGCAGATTTAATGTCCACAGAATGGACTTGTCACTTATTTTAACAGATTACTGCCAATAATAGCTCAAGAGATTCTGAAGCACAGGTCGGGAATCCTTCTGTAACTCTTGAATATTAAGCTCACGCTTTGGGCACAATACCATCAGGAGTTTCTTTGAGACTACAGGCCCATCTGGTGGAAACACACTTTTGACCTGCGTTTTCAACTTCCCCAAAAACAACGTTTTTGTGCTAGTTCATTATTTCATCCTGTTTAGCTGTGTGAAATCAAATGTCTTTTGTTATGCTGATTCAATGTTAAGACTATCAACACGTGACATCTCAACTAATTCCTTTTTCCCATCACTGCCATCAGGTTCAATCTGTTGCAGATTAAAGCAGTTTCTCTGCTTGCCAGTAGCTTTGCCTGCTCTACCTAAAACTCTGGCTCTGAGATGAACACCATCATCCTGTTTCATGAATGTTACAGTCTGTCCAATTTTTAACTTTACACCAGCAGAGGAGACAGGGTTACCACAAACACTGCTCTCTGTTTCAGTTTGTGTTACATTAGTTTGTGTTATAGTGGGGTCAGCCACTTCTCCTGTATTCACCTCCCTGTCACTGATATTGCCCTGTTAGCTGTCTGTATTTGCTTCACTATCTGAGCTTTCTGCAGCATTGCTGCCTTTTTCACTTCCTGTCTCACTGTTTTCTTGCACAGTTTGCTTATCTTGATCCTGTGTATTTACCTTACAGAGTCTGGAGTGATGCACTCTAACCTTAGTCCCCATGTTTTACAAATACAACAGGTCCATCATAACCAATAACTACCCCTGGTACCTTCCACTCTGGACTGTCTGCTCGTTTTTAATATACCTTGTCTCCTGACACTTACTTGTCATCTGTCAGCCTGAGTTGTTTATGCAGTGCCCTTCTTATCCTCTCTGAACACTCTGCCTCAGTGAAGGCTTTCCTTGAAGCGTACAAAGCTGAAATGTGTTCTACTCTAGCATTTACAGTGGTACCTTCTAGAGCAGGTAACTTATTAACTAATACAGATGGAAAATTAGGATTCTGTCCAAATACCAGTTGATAAAGACTGAAGCTGTGAACACTCAGCATACTGTTCTAAGCCATGAGTGCGCCATTTTCTCATTTCACCTTCTGGATAATCTCGGTTAGTGTTTGATTATGTCTCTCCAGTAGCTCATTGCTCCAGGGATCATTGAATTATCCTCTATTGTTGACAACTTCAGATGACTTTTTTGTTTTTTCACGACGTTTCCAGCGCTGAAATGTGTGAAATGGTCGATCATGTGAAGATACCAAACACCTGATTACAACTTGTGCAGATACACTGCACTGCTACACTACACATTATACTGGGAAGCTAAATGCAACCCCACAGCAGGCTTTGTCTTTGTCTGCCTGTGCCTCTAACATATTTCACAGTCCTGAAATAATTGTTGTAAAATAGCAAAACATTCTTTGTCCTTATTTCCTGAGCTTCAATGAGCCTCTGTAGTCTATCTGCCGATGCATGACCAAACTGTTTATGAAGCTTCAGAAGGACTTTGTGTTTCTCATCTAAAGACATGCCTTCTGTGACTGTCAGGACTTCATCTACAGTTTGTCTCTGATGTTTATACAGTAGTGCCCAGAACTAGTGAACTCAAGAGAACTCAAGATGTATGGATTGTTTGAACATCACTGCTTTGTCATTTTGCATGTCCAAAATAGTTCCTGCTTTTTTCAAGGATGTTTTACTCAGCAAAAGTGGAATGTCAGCTTTGCCAGCTTCAGTTTCAATTAGGCATTTTGTCAGTCCTAAATTAGCTGGTAGTTTCACTTTTCATGTGGAATTCACCACATTCTAATCTCTGAACCAAAATGGTCTGCAACTGGGAGTTTTTTGTTTTTTTTTTGCATTACCTGGCTCACTTGATCTTTGGTGAGGTCATCGATATTGCTTTCCAGCCATTTCTCACTACACAAGCAGCGAGTACAAGCAGTGTCAATTATAGCTGATCCCAAAGATTCAGTTTTGAATATCTGCATCTGACATATGCAAAAATGTGATGTTACATTACTCTACATTTTCATCTTCAGTTATTTTAACTTGTTCACTTTTCTTGTGGGGACAGTCTTTAGCCTAATGAAATGTGCTCTGACAAATGGAACATCTGGATCTACCAAATTCAGTGGATTAGTCCCTGGTAATGGCTGTTTCAGCTGTCCACTTTGTAACGCTTCGTTCCGCTTTCCTCTTTCCTGTGGTTTTGTTCTGTGAAAAATGGCACATCTTGGTTCACTTGTATTCTGTCTGACGAGCCTGCAGTTTTCCCTCCAAAAATCCTCTTCAGAGCTGACTTCATTGAGGGGAATGTCAACACCATGCATGCTGTCAATGCTAGCTGCCTATTTTTTTCGTTGAGACAGGTTGTATCTAACAGTTTAAATGCTTAGACTTCATCAGGAAGTGTCATATTATACTTTTTCATCAGATTATACTGCTGTTCAAAGTCAATTCTGTAGTCTGCCATGGAAACTGAACTGTCCTTTGCCATCAAATAAGAACAGGCTTTGTATGTGCAGACTTTTTCCTCCTTTAAGAACATGCCGTCCAACCTTGCCATACTGTCATCACTTACTTAATCTTCTGCAGGTATCTCCATGGCCATCTCCCTGGCTCTAACCTCAAGCCCCAGTGCAACAGCGAGGGCTTGTTTCTTTTTGTCGAGCTCGGTAACCTGCGTCCAAATATTGACTTCATGTTTCCAACACTCGTATGGTCTAGCTTCATCAGACTACAGCGGAACGTTGTAACTGGCTGCCATGCTACAACCATCCTCTGCTACTACTGTTGCTAGTAAGACACACAATGTTTCAGAAGTTCACAAACATTTAGTCGGTGCATAGCCAGGACTCCGTTACTGCCATCACCTCCACAACAAGTACACACAGCATGCACTCACCTTCATAGGATGGTACCTTGCACTGTAACAGATATAATATAGGGGAAATAACATGTTAATATAAAGTGCGTTCGGTCGGAGCTACTGGCTCACTGTCACAGAATGATTTATTGAAATATTACACTGACCAAATTAACAAACAGGGCTGGTCTCACTCCCAGTCTGCAGCTTTCTGTGGATAACAAACACACTGGGGGAATCCATGCAGACCAGCACCCTGACACAACTCTTATAGACATTAATATTTTCTTACTCTGCCATTGTTAATTTATTTACCAGTGTTCCGACCTACTCTCCCCGGGGTATTAACATAATCCATCCTGTCAGATTTACCCTGTTAAACAGGGACAGGGGGTTGGAGGATACATTGCTCTGAGTGTGTGTATATGTTGCTGCTTGTATGTTTTGTGTGCTTATGTATCAGTATGTGTGTGGGTGTGTGTGTCAGCAGCAGGGGAGTGTTTTGAGAGGTAATGAGGGCATTGTGGGAGTGTTATAAGGGGCTGTAAGATGCCCACTGAGGCATTTTTGGAACACTGCACTTTGAAATACACTTCAACAGAAGCCACTCGCGACCAGTCGTGAAAGCAATCTCTCCTCTATCTCATCCATCCTTCTATTGACTCTCCTCTTTACTGCCGCTTGTCTGTCTCTTCTTTCCTCTGTGCCTCTTCTCCTTGATTTACTCTCATCTCTTCATTTAACTGTCCATCTCTCTTTCTCTGCCTGTAACCTATATGGTTACACATAATTAAAAACTGTAGCATTATACTGATGGATGTTTTCAGAAAGGAACAGGACCACAAAAATGAAGAAAACTTAACCATTTGAACTCTGACTTGCTCAGACTGCCTTATATTTACTGCCTAGTCACTATATTTAGATTAATAAGTTTAACTACTCAGAAGTACCACCAAATTGAAACTATATCATTAGGGTTCCCATCATGCTTTGGGAATAAAAAACAAGAAGTGCATTTTTTTTCAGAGTCAGTGAAAGTATCACTTTTTACGGAAGCCCTAAGCGGACATGTTTTTTTTTTTTTTTTTACAAGCCGTTTTCTCGATATAACGAGATATTATCTCGTTATAACAAGATATTATCTCGTTATCTCGAGAAAACAGAGTTTGTTTTCCTGAGATATTATCTTGTTATCTCGAGAAAACGAACTTTGTTTTCCCGAGATATTAAGTCGTTATCTCGAGAAAACGAACTTTGTTTTTGTTTTTTTTTGTTTGTTTTTTTAAACTTTATTGAATGAACGTCAGAAGAAGAAGTGGCGGGTGGATGATGTGACAGCAGGTGCCGTGCGGTGTTCAGCGCGGACCAATGCGCAAGGTAAGATGATTATTACAGGAACACATCACCCAAATTCATCAGTAATCATAACTAGATTATTATACTGTTGCTCCGGTGCTTTTTGGTACGTGCAGGGGCGAGAACCTGCACGCATTTGTCCGCGCTGAACACCGCACGGCACCTGCTGTCACATCATCCACCCGCCACTTCTTCTTCTGACGTTCATTCAATAAAGTTTAAAAAAACAAACCAAAAAACAAAGTTCGTTTTCTCGAGATAACGACTTAATATCTCGGGAAAACAAAGTTCGTTTTCTCGAGATAACGAGATAATATCTCAGGAAAACAAACTCCGTTTTCTCGAGATAATGAGATAATATCTTGTTATAACGAGATAATATCTCGTTATATCGAGAAAACGGCTTGTAAAAAAAAAAAAAAAAACACGTCCGCTTAGGGCTTCCGTAACTAGCAGATCCCCACCCGATTATTAGCATAGTTCTTGATGAAATTGACATCCAGAAAGAGAAGATAACATCTGACAGGTTACCTGTACTCTTTTATTTCACTCTCTCATCTCCCTGCTCACCTGACTACTCATGTCTCCCAACTCTACCACAGACTCTTTCCTCTCGACCACTACCGACGCAATGACATTTTACAATTAAAGTTGTTTTCTGATCAAGCATAGCTATTGTTTAAGTCTGGTGAGATTTAGGGATAAAACATTTTGATTAGGTTAGACAAAGATCTTATTTTGGGTTGAAATTACTACAACAGGACCTTTGTCAACATTAGTACAAATCACTTAGTTGTGGGTGGAAACTTAAAATGAAGCCCTAAATTTTGTTGACCCTACATCTACTCCGACCTCTTTCTGCTTTAATAATGTCTCCCGACTTCCTCCTCTGAAAGACTGCAGTCAGATTTTCAACAGCCGTGAGAGGACTCTCTCTCTCTCTCTCTCTCTCTCTCTCTCTCTCTTTATACATAAATATATATATATTAGGATTGGCTGAAAAGACTGGTGCGTTCAACTACAACTGGAGAACTTCCAGAAAGGGAAACAGGGAGAGCAGAGGAGAGAAGAGTGAAACAGAGGCGGACAGAAAAAGACTTTTAATGGGGTCCTTTAAATTGAAAAGAATTTGCCCCTGGATGCGGGAATCCAATTCCCTCCAATCCAATGGGATTGGCACTGAACAGGGTAAATAAGTGTGGATTGTTTGTCCGTTAGCCTGCTGTAGTGTGAATCTGCTACTTAAATGTAAAGTGACAGACCCCCCCCCCCCCCACCCACACACACACATACCCACACACGCTTTCCTCTCTCTTTAAGTCAGCTTCTCTTTCACCTTCTTCTCTCACTTTCCACAGTCTCTGTCTTCATCACACACAGCTGAGACAACTACTCCTAATGAGGAAGCTAAAGTCACCTACACATGCTCACAACTCCCAACCCACATCCCTCTCCACACACACACATACATTTATGCAATAAGCACACATACATATACACAGAACACTAAATCTTCTCTCCAGTATGTGCTGTGTATCAGAAAGCTCGACTTTGTTTCTCAATACCAGAAAAAGAAAATATTGGGTCAGAAATGCTATAACTTTGCTGCCGTGATGCAACTGAGTGTAACCTCCCGGGCATTTGTCAAAGCGTAGAGAAACTAAAGGGCTATTTCAACAATGATGATGACAACAAGGAGGGCACAACATTAAAAGAGACAGACCACAAGAGGGAGAGGAGGACTGAGAGCCATGAGGCATGCCTGCGTGTGTATATCTGATCTGAGGCGAGTTTTTCAAACTAAACTTAAAGTAGAGACACATGCCACGTTTATGTGTAAGCACAATTAAAGGACAACTGTGGTAGATTAGACACTCTTCAATACACAGACAGACAAGACAAGAAAACAGCTATTTCAATCATTTTAGCAAATCCTATAAAACAACACATTAAAATTAGGTTAGGTGACTGTAATGAAAACATTAGACAGTGCGTTTGGCTTAAAAATGTTAAAACCAGTTTGGTATTAAGTCAAACACTGGACGTTCTCATCCCAACTCATCACATGGTGTTGTTTTGCAGTGGACTTCCACGTCTATTCATTATATTTTTGGTATCTCTGCCTCTGCTCTTTACATTCCAGGATGGCACTATGACATGGCACATGGTTATATTTAGACAACACAAGCACATTACAATCCATGCCAGCCATCAACAAATGCACATGCTGGCATGCATGGTTAGGATTTGGGGAATGAGGTACATGGTTCAAGCAGTTTTCTGTTTTCTAGTTTTTACTTATTACTTTTTACCGGTTCTTACTTATTACCATTTACTGCTGTGTTCCTGTTGTCCCTGCCGCTGCATTCCTGTTCACCCTGTTGTATCCTGGTTATCCTCCCTGTTGTTTTCATCGTTGTTGCTCCTGCCTGCTTTTGAGTTCTACAGTGTTATTGTGTTTTGTTTCAGTTTTGTTTTTCTTCGTGTTTCTTTTGCACTTCCTGTTTTTGCTCATTTTGGGACTTTGTGATTTTTGGGCACTTTGCTTTTGGTCCTTTTTCAGCATTAAAGCTTGCTTTTTGTTTGTACTCCTGGCTCTCTCTTGTGTCTCTGCATTTTGAGTCCTCATCCTGCCTCACACCTGACATAGCCTACATCCTAGCTTCCTAAGTTTGTGCTTTTAAAACAGAAAACACATTTTATATTGTGATTTTTACTTGAAATGACATACAGTATAGCCAACAGCAAGTAGGTTGTTTTTAGAGATGGGCATTTACCAGAAACTATGAGCTCCCTGGTGATCTCCCTCCCAGCCGCTGGCGCCTTAATTAGGAGTTTCATACTGATATAAGAAGGCCTTGTATACATAATTCCTAATTTAAACTTAAGCTGTTCTTCATCCATAATACTCTTTTCAAAGGGAATGACAGTAATAAAAGGAAACAAGGCGTCCGACAAAAGTTAATCTCTAAATGGCGCACCATGTCATTGCAGTCTATAAGGACACCTCCTTTGTCAGTTTCAAAGAATGATTCCACCATGTCTTGTCGAATCACCGCAAAAAACACAAACTTTTCTTTTCAGAAGGTCACCACTTGCACAGTATGTATCCTTGCACACAGCGTGTGCATGGCCATCACGTAGTGCCAAGACTCTATCCACTCTCTGCACCAATAACAGGTCTCTGTTAGACAGACAGACAGGTGTTTAGTTTTAGAGGACCTAACATCATTTAAGAGACATTTATTTCTCGTAGCTACTTTGTGATGATTTACTCAATTTGACCCGTTACATATAAAGTGACGTATCTCATCACCATTATGGTCCCATTGCAGTAATTACAAACACATGCTAGGAGACCTAAAGGCAACTATGAATGTAACACACAACTTTGAAGATCCTTGGTGTGATCGTATTAAGTAATCACACATAGCAGAAAGTTATCCAATGGACTCTAAAGAACTTGGTAATTACTTAAATATAGGATTACTGTTTAACATTATACAATAAATGCAAAACACGATAGAACTATAAAGTTGATTACGAAATTAGGCATAACGAAGGCCACTAGATGGCAGTATGGCTCCATCACAGAAAAGGAGTAAAATACTAGGTACTAGGTACTAGGAACTAGGTTTACCTTAATTCACAATTTTGGTCCAAGTGGTCATGTTGTCTACGGCATTAGTGATATCCTCTACTAAATCTATTAATGCATGTGAAGTTGATCTTTTTGCCCTGAACCTATACTGCCTATTGCTTAGTATATGTATATTGTATTTCTCTATGATTTTTTCCAGATGGCTATTGAAAAGTGTTTTCAAGGATTTTCGAAAATTGAGGTAGTAAGGAGACAGGTCTGTAATTTGTGAAATGGTGACTGTTGCCAGATTTGTACAGGGGAATAACCTTTGCTGTTTTAATTTTGTTTGGAAATGTTCCAGTTTGAAATGACAAGTTACAGATGTGTGTGAATGGTTTAGAAATACCCTCAATTACCTGTTTAATAACAAACATGTCAATATCATTATAATCAGATGATCTTTTACTCTAAGATTCTTTTACAATGTTTACAATTTCACTCTCATCCACAGCATTAAGGAACACTGAGGAAGGATTTCTCTTCATTAAATTTTCAACTTTAACATCAGAAGGCCCATGATCTGGGATTTTCTTTGCAAGGTCTGGTCCAATATTTACAAAGAATTGGTTCAAACTATTGGCCACAACAGACATATTGTATAATTCATGATCATTATCTATAAAGTACATTGGATAGTTTTTTTTTTTTTTTTTGGGACCCACTTTTTATAATTCTATTTATTATGTTCCATATTTCTTAAATATTAGTTTTGTTAGTCTCTAATAATGTCTGATAGTATTCTTTTTTACAAGCCCTTATGATATTAGTTAACTAATTTTATATATTTTATATTTATTTTCTGCTTCCTTGGATCTTATTCTAATAAAATTCTTATAAAGTACATTTTTCTTTTTACAGGCATTTTTCAGACCTTTTGTTTGCCATGGGCTTTCTGAATATTTAACGTTTGTATTATAATGTTTTAATGGACAGTTTTTGTTATATAACAAAAATGTGAAAATTTTGAGGAACTCCTGTGTTGTTCATTTGATAGACTATATCCCAGTTTTGAGCCATTAAGTCAGTTTTAAATGCACTTATGGTGTCCTCCATTCTTGCCCTTCTATATTTTTGTTTAAATATAGTCTTTTTATTGTTTTTTAACTGAACTGAACATCTAGGGATGTTGTCCATCCCGGCAGCTTTACATCGACTGATGCTTGAGAAAGGTCACTCCTGTTGTGGACACCTGGAGTAGCTGGTCACTGGATGATGGTAAATGGATTATACTTGTATAGTGTTTTTCTAGCTTTAACACTACATGTCACATTCACAAACTGGTGGCTGAGGCTACCATACCTGGTGCCACCTGCTACTCAGTAATCATTCATACACACTCACTAAGGAGCAATTTGGGGTTCAGTAACTTGCCTGGCGGAGCTAGGGATTGAACCGCTGACCTTTCGATTAGTGGACGACCGACTCTACCTCTGAGCCACAGGCACCCCAGCATATGGAAGCATATGTGCTTGAATGGTGTAGTTAGCCTCAAAACGTGCATAAAAGTCATTGAGGTCATCGTGGCATAGCCGCAGGGGGGAGGGCTTGTAGTCTGTGATAGACTGAAATCCCTGCCACAAACAACATGAGTCCTTGTCATTTTTGAAGTGGCTGTTTAGTTTTTGGGCATACAGCTGCTTTGCCTCCCTAATCCCCTGGGACAGATTTGTCCTTGCCAGCCTGTATGCTGTAGTATCTCCAGCTCTACATGCAGCATTACGGGCTCTTATCAGTGAACAGACTTCCCCAGTTAGCCACAGTTTCTGATTGACACACCTCTTGATGGTTTTGGCCACTGTCACATCATCTATGCATTTGTTAATGTAGCCAGTGACAGACTCTGTATATTTCTGTAGGTCAGTGATGCTGTCATGTGTTGCTGCCTCTCTGGAGATGTCCCACTGTGTGATTTCAAAACAGTATTGCAGTGCTGGAGTAGCTTCCTGTGGCCACATTTTGACTACTCTGGCCACTGGCCTGTCCTGTAGGCATAACAGCCAGGTGGTCAGAGTTGCCAATATGTTATATCCCCTCTTTGCAATATTCACATGCTGGTAGAATTTAGTCAGAACAGATTTGAGACTTGCCTGGTTGAAGTCGGCAGCCGTTATGAAGAAGGCATCAGGGTGGTCCCTCTGCCACCACTGATGTTATTTTAGAGCTCTGTCATAGCCTCCCTTATGTTAGCGTTCGGTGGTACATAGACAGCCGTAATGATGACTGACATCAGCATCATCCACGGCATGTAGAAGGGTTGGAATTTTACAGTCATAAGCTCTACATGGGGTGAGCAGTGAGTGGAAACCATCATGGCATCCTTGCACAACGATTTGTTGATGTACACTGCCAGTCCGCCTCCCCTCAGCTTGTCAGTTAGAGAAGCTACTCTGTCTGCCCTGTGCAGTGTTAGCCCCTCCAGTTGAATCGCAGTGTTAGTGATGTTCTGATGTTCTGAAAACAGAGACACAGAAGTTCCTCACGTTTTGTTGGGAAGCTCTCTACAGTCTGATTTAATCCATCTTATTGTCAAGGGAGCGAACATTTGCAAGCAAGAGTGTAGGCACTGCTGGCTTGTGTGGGTTAGCTTTTAGCCTAGCATGAGCTCCTCCATGCTTGCACCACTTCTGCGTCCTGTCACACCACTTACGGTGTTTTCTCACCAGTGTTACTCCAGGTTCGACCGCGGACTTTCTCGGGCCCACGCGGTGTAGAAGTCTAAGCTCGCGCAGCACGCCCAGCATGCGTACATTGTAACAATGGACTAAACACTGGTCGCGCTGCCATGTTGGTCATATTTTCCAGTGAAGCTGCCTATTGTGTAGAAGGTGCGGTCTGGACATCTGCCCAGCGGCATATAACAATGCAATTGGTTCTGTACGGCTACGTGTTGTTGTCCAGCAGCGTATCATGCAGATACAAAAGGTGCCTGTTGGCATCAGGATCGTACGCCAAAAGCTGTGTCAAAGTGACTGTATTTGACAACTTGAGAATGAGAAAGGGCTGGTACAGAGGATCTACGCAATTAGCAGAATTTAGGGATGGCCCCCCAAAAAAACGGTCAGCAATTTAGTATCTGACCAAATGTAACGTATGACATTAAGTCATGGCCAGAAGTGTTTTTGCAGGACATTATGACGTCACAGTTGAAGCTGACCTTTTAGATAAAAAAAAGTGTCACTTCATGATTTTATTCAATTGGACATTTGTGTGAAAACTTGCCATAATTATCAAATTAATTCTTGAAAAGGTCACACATAGACTTCACTCAAAGCGTTCCTGAGATGTTACCGTCAGGAGAATGGGAAAGAGGGATGGAAGGGCAACGCAAAAACAAAAAGTCTCTTAAAAAGTCATTCACGATTGTTTCCTGTTGTTGGCTTGTATAGCCATAAGGCTCAGTAATGAAAATCTTCTCCACCTAAAACAAATTATTTCACCAGTACTACCTACTAAACTACATAAAAATGAAAATCAGAATCTGATACCACAATAAAAACAAGATATATCCCTGCCCTCCCCTCTGCAGGCATGTTACTCAAACTGTCTGTGTTGTGTCAGACTTGTGAAAGAAAAAAAATCAATCTGACGCCAGGGGACTGCCACTCTAAAACCTTGTAGCTCCCCTCAAGGCAATACAATCCCCTTCCTGTTTACATTCTGTTTCCTCCACACAGGAATGACAAGCTTTGTCTGGTCCCGCAAAGTTCAGGATGTTTCATGAAAAATGAAGTGCCACAATTTGATGTCAGCTCTTTTCATTCTACAGCTCTACGGCTTTGAAGTGATCGGGCACAACTTTGATGTTTTGGTGTGTTTCAGTTTGTGCATACCAAAACACTTTTATAGTAGGAATGGACAAATACTTGGATTAAGTGAGTATCCAGTATAGATAATGTACGTTTTACAAGTACAAGTATCATCTGATTAAAATGTGTCAATATCAGCACTTGAAGGAAAAAACTCATTTCACTAGATATGTTCATTCCATGGTGCCAAGCACACACAGTTCACTTCTGCGCTTCTAGTCACATAATGTCGCCATTGTCACAGGCAGCCACTCTGTCCACAGGGATTAATAGCTTCAACGCCAGTCAGGTTTTCTACCACTGGCTTGTTTTTACCTTGGTTTATAAGATATCTTAACTCAGGTGAGTTACTTTGAGAACTTTTTAAGAAACCACATGCAGAATACTTATTGTTCTGAAGCTCATAATTCAGAAGCTTCAAAAGTCTGAAGAGATATCTTTTTTTATTATTATAGTTTAGCAGTAAGCTTAAACATGTTTCAAAAAACATTTGAGGTGAGAAATATACAACTCAGTGACAGAATCTTGGTTTATATTTGATCAGTGCTGCTCAGTTTTACTGTTTGATCTCAGTTTTTTGGCCTCCGTATTGACAGTGCAGGAAGAAGTATGGCACCTACTTCCTGTTCACAAACTCCCGCCATTACAGCAAAATGAGGCATTAAAATACTTTTCCGGGAAACATTTTAGGTTAGAAATAATCAGTGCAATTTTGATTTATATTAGATCACTGTCAAGTTCAACTGTTTGATCAGATTTCAGTCTGATCAGGTGTATATTGTTTGTGCGCATGGTTGGTGGTCAACACAAAAATGTGGATGTACACTCTTTAGATCAAGCAACAGCCCCAGAGCCAACAAAACACATAGAGTTTAGCAGTGTTTCGCTGAGGTGTGGGAAGAGGGACACTACTGGAGGGAAGTTTACCACAGCTCATCTAGACATGTTACTCACATTGTTTGGCAAGTAGCACCTCCACTGTGCTGCAGTTGGTTCCCAGGATGGACATCCTGGGGGAGCAGCCCATTCTCACTCAGAACTTAAAATACCTCCACTCTGTCAGTGCTTTTGGCATACAGCTGTGACGCCAAAAGCCACCTCCTGCATCCACCTGAAAAGTGGCTGGACGGCATCAACTGAAAAGGCACCTCGACAGAACTGGTGGCCATGCTGGCGGGTGATACACACACACTTGAGAATGCGGTCAGATGGGACCGGTTGCATGTGTATAAAACACAGAAGGATGGCATCGAAATATAAAATAAAGGGTGCAACTATGCTTATAGGGTGGGCAGGAGGGGAGGTGGATAGGTGCCACAAACAACTGACTTTTATGCAGGAGTGTGGTGTTAGCTTCCAGTGTGGATGGGGGGGGGGGGTTGTACACTTTACCATGTGCCTTTTTGGGTCACTGCTCCATCTGTGGCTATCAGCCCCAAGTCTGTTGGTTTCAGTGATTTTCTAAAACAGCGGACAACTATATTGCAAACATTACTCAAACAGGAGGAAAGGGGGCATTTGATGGGAATAATTTTAAACTACAGTGCTCTGATTGCTGTATGTCAGATTGAGTCAAAATAAACTAAACTCTAAGAGAGCTGGCCCAAACATCTCTCAGTACATTAACATGATGTCAGTCCGACTGAAATAATACTTCTCAGAATTTCTCTAATTTGGTCTAACACACCTAGATAATAAAGATTGGGGTCAATTTACTCTTTCATGTATACGCCTCAAGTGGATCTGAACTGGCCTAGGTGTTCTGTGCATGCTCCATAATCCCTGCGCTGGACTTTGACTTGGAAGTTGAACAGCATAAATTCGTAGAAGAAAGCTGGGAATACAAAAGAAGAAGGAAAGAAAACAAAACAAGACTAAGTCATAGCTTTACTGTGCACGGAAACATACACACTGTGTGAGTTCATGGTAATGAAGGACCATGTCATCCAGTGCAGGGTGCTCCTTTTTCTGGCTTTTAACAGAAAGAAAATTCTGGTTGTGCTCTCCTCTCTGCTGACTCCTCTTGGATCAACCTAATCCAAATAACACAACAATGACACCACACATTCATCTCGGCAAGAGGCCAGTGTCATAGATAAATATGTAATTGAATTCCCTCTGTTTCCCCCTCCTATTATTTGGAGTGCAGGGCCAAGCATTATCTGTGTAGCAGAGGGAAGGGTGATGATGTAGTTTCAGCTGGAGAGCTGCACTGAGGCATCACCAACAGAGGTTCATCTGATACAGGCACAGCTGGTATGCCAAGCTCAGCCTGCAATTAGCGGTGGGTGGGCTGTGCAATTAGTAGGCAAAACACACACTTAGTTAAAAGCTGCAGAGAGTAATCGATTACATCAGTGTCATATGTGAATGTGGAGCAGAGCTGCAAAACATGCCTGCACATATATTATTGCAGTGGTTCCGTCTGCCATCATAATTCATACTTTTAAAGAATGGCAACAACGTGCAGGAGCCACACACACACCCTGCTTGTGTGTAGCTTTTATTTTCTTGGTCAGGCATCCAATCACTTTATTTTGCAGCAGATAATCAGATGATGACAAGGTACGGGCTGCTCTGATTAACTGTGCCCTGATGCCTGGGGGTTAAAAATGGAAAAGTGATGAACAAGAGAAAGGGAACACACCCTGAGAATCATCAGCATGTGGACTCTGTACAAGTTTGTGATGAAGAGCACATTTGTCATAAATCTTTAAGAGATGGAAGAAGAGATGTTTTTTTTTTGTTTTTTGTTTTTTTTCCTTTGCATGAGCGCCACATAGTGCCACATACTAATGCATGCACACAGGGAGTACAGTCCACAACCTCATACCTTGGTTTCAATGCCACAATCTTGTATTTGGTCCAGTTGGGGAAACTAACAAAACAACACATGACAATTCTTTAAATCTGTGGAAGTGAATACACACATGGACGCACATGCACACACGCGCACACACACACCCACACACACACCCACACACACACAAATACATCAACATGTCAGTTGTGCTCTATCACTGTATCATTTCTGATTTACTTAAATCAGTCTCAAAAGCCAGCTGTACAGTTTGAGCTTTTGGAATAATATTCAACAAGATTTGCTCAATGGTAAACATCAAACATGTTCATATGCCAACTCATCATGGTCAGTGGCAGCACTCTCAGCTTAAATCACCTTCTAATGTGTTAAGGTGAACTTAACTTTGAATTTTACAGCATTCAGATTGAGCTGTTTTCATGAAAGGTGATGAATGTATGTTCAGAGAGATGGACATTATATTTTCTCTCTGTGCCTCAGTGACATCCACAAGACACATTTTAAATAACTCATAGTACCTGCGTTCGTTGATATAATCAATAAACTCCCAACAAATTAATCATCTTCAACAATTAAATATTATGTGGCCATGATTATAGTTTATGAAGGGCTGAGTAATTTGAACCTTTGAAACCTGAGCAAAATGGTTTGATTTCTTTTGAAAACATGAGGAAAAAATGCAATGACCAATGACAAAGAAATGTCCCACAAACTGTTAGAAATTAGTAAACTGACAAGAAAATTACCAAAACAATGTTTTTATAATGAAGGTAAAATTATCCCAAAAATAGAGAAAAATGTCTAGAAAGCAATCTTTATAATGATAATAATTTTATAGTTAAAATTATGTTACGGGAAAAAAAAAATAAATAAACACAAAACAAAAAATTGTTATTTTTAGCACTTTATGTATGCATTCACTTATTTTCTTCTGTTTTGTTAAGTCGCTTGTTTCCTTCTCCCCATGCTATTGAAATGAATCAAACCAATTTGCTTGGGTTTCAAAGGGTTAACAATACTCTAGGATGAAACAGAGGCTGAACAAAAAGAAAACTAAACATATGCCCACACAGTTACATGCACACACACACACACACACACACACACACACACACGCACACACACACACACACACACACACACTCATAAACAAAAACAAAAGCCGCTTGTGTACTGTAGGTCCATCCTACTCATGGTGCTATCTCCACTGGACCACATGGCTGCAGAACTGGAAGGCCTGACTGCTGAAACAATACAGTCCCTCCTACCACTGTACTCATTGTACTGTACTTGAGGCCACCCACTGGTGCCAGCCTCCTCTATCTCCAGCTCCTACTGTATTGCTACATCTGTAGAAACAGCACACAAGGATTTGAGGTTTTTGTTTACAATGCTAATCCCCTGTGAAACCAGGCAGAGAAAACATATGATTGTTTTGGTTAGAAATAGCCAGGGCGTGGGTGTGTAGGTGGCAATGTTCAGAGCTGGGATCAATAGGAGAGGACATCACTCAGGCTGGTGGACTCCACAACAACAGAAGGGTTTTCTCTGACAGAAGCAGCAAAAATAGAGCAAAGATGGTGATGAAGCACAGAACATATAGATGGGAAGAGAAATGGTAAGGGAATGGATAGACAATATGAGATGAGATAAAGATGGAGGGAATGGGGGATGCAGAGAAAAGAACAAGTGAAGTAAATAGGGATATAGATGTAAAAATAGAGGTGCATGAAAGGACAGCCCATTCTCATTCTGAAGTGGTCAAATAATGCCACTTTGACAGTGTGTTCAGTGAATGATCTCAATGCCGAAAGGTACCTTTTAACAAGCATGATATGGCAATGGGACATCAGCTGAGAACAAGGCCTGACAGAACCAGTCGCATTGTTATTTTACACCACTGAATGTAATAACATGGCTGCACCTGCCTTGTCAGCCTGATAAACACACTGTCACATGCGTGCATATGATAGACCACAGAATAGCATTAGGTTGAAACATTGCCAGTAACAACGTAATATAAAGCACAAGGTCATCTGATAGGGCAGTGGATGGATCCAACAAACCCTGAACTTATATGCAGAAGTCCAGTGTTCATTTCCTGTCTGAATGTGATGTCTTTTTCTTCACCTTACTATGTGCCTCCGTCCCCTAATCCTAACCATCCATGTCAGCAAGAGTGTTTGTTTCTTGAACTTAATCATATGCCACATAACCCATGTGCATTTGTTGACATCACAGTAGCAGCATCCTGGAATGTCAACAGCAGATGCAGATAGATACCTAGAGCATAATATGTAGACTCAATAAAGCAGCAATATGTGATGAGAACGTGTTGGTAATCACAATGCCTACATAACTCATTTTTATTGTTTTATTTATTTGTACATTTTTTATCAGGGTAATCGCAGGTGACCATGAATGCCATTTATGTATATATGACACAGTACCGGGCTAAGTTTTAAAGCCAAATGACACTGGATGAAAATAGAAGAACTAAAGAATCCAGTGGCATCATCCATGTCATGCCAGGTTCTCAGGAGGGACGTAATAACCCGCCCCCCCCCCAACTTGCCATACACTTGATTGATTGAACTTGCCATACACTTATGTTGCCTAAAGATGACATTGTGCCCTGCCACCTCACCATGTGCATTTGTTGCATTTGTTTGTGCATTATATGGACACACATAAGTCCAAAGTGGCAAGATGTGACGACTTGGTATGAGAATGCGTTGGAAAGGAAGGATAAGAAAGGCTTGGAGGAAATTATTTAGAAAGAATGTCACTTTCCCAGGATAAATGCACTCATAAAAGAAGAGGAAACAAGGGAACAGACAGGGAGAGGGAGTGAAAAATGGAAGAAATCATTTGTAACTTCTCATCATGATAAGTTGACAGCTAAGAGTATAATGCTCAACCCACCTCCCTTCCTCCAGAGATGAGCTACAGTAGTGCTGGAGGTGCTATTTACTGTACTTAGACAGTCTCACTTCTTCAATCATCAGGAAGCAAAGTCTAATAAAGAGTCTTCATTTCCCACATCAGTGCAAGAAGTTTGTTGTTTTGCTTGAGGAAACACAACAGAGAAACAGTCCTTCTTTTCTCTCTTTTGGCAGCTGTTTCCTTCTGTTTTATTGCAGTGTTGACTAATGTGGGCGTTCTTCATTGTTTGCCTCAAAATGATTTATTAAGACAGAGGATCAGCTAACAAGACTGTCAATGCAGGCGCTGTCGTCTCTTAATATGATCTATTCATCTTATTGCAGTGGATAGAGAAAATCAGAGCTCAGTGCGTTCAGCAAAATAAGAACTTTCGACAAATTACACAATATGCTTTTCAGTTTCCTTTTAACAAAGAAGGTCCTTAAATAGGTTAAAAGGAAACTCATTTTCCTCAGAGGGTGAAAGTGTACAGCTGAAAGACTTTTAAAGTAAAGTAAAAACAACGGGTGTATTTTTAAGGTGTCAAAGAAAGTGCAGTAAGAGTTGTTCTTGGCAGCTCCAATGATACATAGTGCTGTTTTATCCATGCAGATCTGTGATGATCAGCTCCTGACTGCATCACTTCACCAGTTCATGCAGGAAATGTGTTTTCATGTGAAGAGGAGATATTGTCCTCTCAAGAAAAACGAAGCAATTGTTGCTTTCTTAAATGCATAAAAAACAATGCACGCTCATGTTTCACTCCCAAAAACCTTTAGTGGCTGTGTGAATTATGACTATTATCTCGCAAGAGGTCTTATATTCCCCCTCTCTCTCCCTTTTATTTCTCTCGGTGACCCCTAATTCCAATGTTCTGTCGGTTTAAATCTTATCCCGTAACTCTGTATTTTCTTTATTCATAAGTTGCTAATGGCAATACAGTCAGTACACTAAAAACAGAAAAAAACAGTGGGAAACTGGCCTGAACCCAACCTAATTCATGATCTACTTTGGAAAATATTACCATTCAAAGTGTAAACACACAAAGTGGGACAGACAGAAGAAGGCACATTTACAAATTAAATTGCTACTTCAGCATCATGGACAGACAGAGTCATATAGATCTATGGTTTAGGCTGCAGATATTTCATAGCCATGTTTGGGCCATAGACTCTAACTTGTGCAAACCTCAGTCAGATGAAGGGTCACCAAATCAGGCAAACCAGACTGACATGTCATACTAAACCACCCCTCAGACCCTGCCCTCTCTCTGCTAACAGGGGATAAAGAATATACGTAGGTGGCAGGTTGACAAGGGGGATGCAGTTTGATCATCTTTCTACCAAGGATGATGCTATTCCCACTATCCCATGTGGACAAGACAACACATGACTGAATTAGGAGGGAAACTATGACTCTGAAAATGTCATAAAATGAGGTTATTTACACATCTTTATGTATCAATTGTATCAAAATGTATCAAATAATCATTTATTTTAGTAAGTCTTTGAAACCTGGAGTAACATCATCTTTGTTTTGCTACTTTCAGATGCCTTTCACAAGTATTTTAAAATCTAAGCAAATTGGTGCAATTTCTTTCACAAAACATGAAAGAATACAATGTGCACCTTGGTAATTATTGTTCCAAGTTTTTTAAAACATATTTCCAGGTAATTTTGTCATACTTTTCACTACTTACATGACAATTTTTGGATTGTTTCTTCTTTTGTTGCTCAATTTTTTCCCATGTTTTTGCAAGATATCAATTCAATTTTGCCCAGGTTTCAAAGGGTTAAACATAATATAATGCGCATTTGTACATTCCCCCCTTACTTTTTTTGGATTATAATTTTTTTTTTTTAGCTATTTAGTTATTTTCACACACTGTTTAATATTTACTGAAACTCCCCCAAATATTTAAGAACATAAAGTCAGAACTTCAACTTTTTAGATTCAGTTTGCTGGAGAACAAAACCAAACCTGTCCTGATACCATTCAGTCTGATACTTATAGATTGCATGGCTGTGTATGTGTGTGTGTGTGTGTGTGTGTGTGTGTGTGTGTGTGTGTGCGCGCGCGTGTGTGTGTTTGGAGCAATATAATGTGGTTATGTGGAGCAGAAGCAAATATCTCTGTGATAAAAGCACATATGAAGAAGCTACAAACCCCAAGTATGACAATGTTAATCAGTCCAGCAACGAGGGGAAAAAGAACTGTGAAGAAATGAAATAAAAGAAACCAGTGAGTGAAAAAAGTATGGTGTAATTGAAAGCCAATGAAAAGACTGTGGGCAGAATTGAAGCGGTGTACAGTATATGAGAGAAAAAGGTAGAGAGAGTGAGAGGTTTCATCTGTGGGCTAAATGGCTCTAACTGGGTCACTGGCTGGATGTCACTACAGGAGTCAGGAGCTGGAGGCCTCCCCCTCTCTCTCTGTGATGATGAGGTGTATCTAAGGAATCCTGTTAGTAGCAGTGCTTCAAAGCTCTCCACACACTCCTGCATTCTTCCTTATTCATTCTCACTGCTTCATGTATTTTCAACAAGGTTTAAATCAGAGATGGATACTACTGTTTAAAGCACTGGTCTTACAGGACATCAAGCCCCCAAATTTAGAAAAAAAAAACGATAGCCAAAATGTAAACTTAAAAGAAAACAATAACCAATAAAAAAGACCACTGAACCAAACTTAACACAGCCTTCCTTAAACTGGATCAACATCAATTTCCTTGTGCTGTGTTGCCCTTGACAAGCTATTTAACCCCTGAAACCTGAATAAACTTTTTTTTTTTTTTTGAAAACGTGGAAAAAGGCAATAAGCAACTTGGCGAGAAATGACCTGCAAAGTGCAAGAAAATAGGTACAGGTTTACAAGAAAATGACCTGAAAATTATTACTATTTTTCTAATAGGAAAATTTAAAAATTCTAAGGAAAATGTCTAAAGGACTATAGGTATAATCATTATAACTGTACATTTAAAATCATGTCTCAGAAAAAACAAAAGGTTTTTATCTATTTTTTTTTTTTTTTAGGATTTTTTTTGGTCATTTTCTTGTTTGTTTTTGTTTTTGACTTTTCTTTTTCTTGCCTTTTTTCAATTTTCTTGTTCTATTTTTTTTTTTCTAAATCTCATTTCCTGCAAATTTTTGGGCCATGTTTCGTCAAGTTGCTGCTCAGGTTTTAAAAAGTTTTCTGTGATACATGAATAAATAATGACATAAACAGAATACAAATATCTGTGAAAACACGTGAGATAATATCCCACAGTCTCTTAACTCTTAATCTATTGTTTTTCTACTTTGATATTATTATCTTAAGTTGTTGGTGGCACCTACAGGCAATACCTGATGGCCACTTATTAACTGTATATTCATTGATTAATTAAACCCCAGTCCGTCTATGACCCCTCAGGTACTCGGTGAGCTGGGAAATAAAATCAACAAGTACAGAAATACAAACACTGTTGATTTCTATTAACAGAGCTGACATTAATCTTTTAAAGGGAAGTATTTAGGTTCAGTAAATCTCTGGTGTCAGTGCAGTAAAGGCTCCTCTCAGCTCCCAAGGAGCTGCTGCTGACAGATGGCTGAGAGAAGAAGGCACATTTACAAATTAATCTGCTACTTTAGCACCATGGACAGCGTCACATAAATGTAAAATGTACAGATGTGCAGTCCACTTAGGCTGCAGATGTTTCAGAGCCATGGTCGGTCCATGCATTCTCTGCAGCAGAGCTCAGAGCATGGTGAATGCATCATTAAAAGCTGCAGCTGGAGCAGAAGTTTGGCAGTTGGAGGTTGGAAGTTCAGGCCTGGCTACTGAATGATTGGAGCGATTATTGGAATGGTTGGGGTGGGCTGGCTGCGTTTTGAAGAATGACCATCCAGCTCCCATATTGAGGTGTCAGAGTGATTGATTGGTTGTGAGATCGAACCCTAATGGCTTCATCAGCCCAAGGCCGGAATTCTGAAACATGCACACACGTACCAAAACACGGACATGTGCACACTCACAAACATATGTGCATGGATACACGACTGTGACCTGTATATCTTAATCTCATTTTGCTCACCCAGCCCGAAAACATTCACCTCAACCCTTACATCCAGCATCTCAATCAGCCTCTGCAAAACACATACTAATTATATCAAGATGTCTCAACTGAAGTTGATCGCTTCTATCCCATCTTTAACTGACTGCTTTCTCGCTCTTTCTCTCTCTCTCTCTCTCTCTCTCTCTCTCTCTCTCTCTCTCTCTATCTCTCTATCTCTCTTTCTTTCTCCCTCTCTGGCTCTCTCTCCCCAACACTCTATGTGGATTTGTTTCTTTTTTAGTTCATTCTCTTTTCTCTCTTTCTTCCTCTAACTACTAACTCAAGGCTACTCCTCTCCCAGTTCACGCTTTCAACAAGCCAATTAAGAGCTTTGATTTCCTCCTGCCCCACCCCTCCACCAACTCCTCTACCTCTTACTTTTTACCCTCCTCTTTCTTTTTTGCTTGGCCTATTTTCCCAATCGTCTCTGAAAATTACCTCTAATGCCTCCAATCTTCTTTCCTTATTTTCTCTTACCTTCACTAAATCATTGCCCGTTTGCTTTCTATAGTTTTGGTAGAGCATGCAAGGGCATGCTTGTTTTTTAATGACTGCCCTGAAGGCATATCATTGTGTTGACATTCTCTGCTTGAAAAGTGTTCTGCATTTAATGGCAGTGCTGAACTAACACATCTTAACAAGCGCAAGCAGCCTGTCAGGTGACAGAGGCAGGTGGAATAGCAATTAGGAGAGGAACACAGTGTCTTGTTCACACAAAGGAGATGCCATCTCGTTGAAAAGGTCTAACTGGAAGCAGGACTAAAAAGTAAACAACACATCACTGCCTTTCAAAATAATCCATCTAAAGATTTAGTGATCCAGCACCCTGTAACTGCAGGATGACAGATTCCAAAAGTGTTACAAAACATGAGTCATACTATTGCTTGACTAAGGTTTCGGCATTTCTGGGGACAAAAACCATTTGGGCAGGGTTAGTGAACATTCATAGTCAACGGGCTCAATGCTAACTTTTTTTCCCAAGGAGCACATGTGTGCCTAAATGAAAAAAATAAAATGGGGAGCAAAATAAATCAAATTAGGAACACAGTGCAACATGTTCCAACACAGGTGACAGTTCACAGTTGATTAAATCATTAGTTGCATACATATGTATACTATGTGTTTATGTGTGTTCATTCTCCTTGTATGTGTACGTGTATTTAATTGGTTCTGCAATACAGGTTTTTTTTTTCTCAGAAGAAAATGAAGAAGAATTTTATTTATTTATTCATTTATTTGTACTGGCAAAAATGATAAAATGCCTTTTTTGTTCACATATGCATTTGTTCCAGTACATTTTATTGAGACAATAATGTTTTGTCATTCCCAAGTAGTCAAATACCGACATTCTGGATTGGTGCTTTGGTTTAACATTCAGTCAAACTTGACGGTTTGATGACCTGGAAATGACACTGAACTAGTAGCGCCCGAGGAGTGTGTGACAGACGGCATTGCAGAGGCAGAGATGTGCACCTCTAAATGGCACCAAAAGATGACAGAGACTCTCAGCATAGTTTAATTACTAGACTATTTTGGTTCATTTACCTGCCAGTATGGGGGATGGCCTTTACTTGGCAAAAGTAAAAGCCCTCTAGTTTAAACAAAGCATTTGTTACACACACTCACACACACACGCATGCACACACAAACACAAACACACAAACACACACAAACACACACACACACACACACACACACACACACACACACACACACACACACACTATGCTCCTGATCTGTTTTTCCAGTTTGCACATATCAGGCTTTGGCACAGTTGTAATTAAAAAACTCATACTGTAGAGCCCTGGGTCATGGCTATGGTATTCAGGGTTTGAACACCGATTACTGATTACCGATTAACCAATTAACCGATTAACTGATTAACATCAGTTAATCAGTTAATCGGTTAATTGGTTGGTACCACTGTTGACATCCCTGGTCACTTAAATTTGTAGCGGACACATTGAAAGTGATTTAGCCATATTAATAATAGAAAAAGAGAACCTGACAGATAAGTTCCAAACCATGTGTGTTCACGCCCTAAAACACCTGAACAATCTCTGTGGAAAGCAGGTGTCAATGTCTGAGAGGTAGTTTCAGAAAGTTACAGAACTGAAGGATGAAGCGTTTCCTTACAGTGTCAGGAAACAAACAAATGAAACAGACAAAAAATCAAAAGTCTTTTATTCAAAGAAAGAACATATGACGGATGCTGTTTCACAATAAGCAACCTCTTGGTCGAGTGACTATATTGTTTTATTTGAGAGGGCAGTCTTGTAGCACCAAATGATTTGCATAACGAACTAATTCAGTAATGGGGAGTTGTTTAGAAATATGAAAGAGACTGTAGCCTGTAGTTTGCAAGTGGGGACAAAACCACTAGCTTGAAACTGGATCACTGTGGAGCCAAAATGAAGACTGCAGTGCATAGTCAGTTTATTAATTAATTTATTTTTTTGTAAAACAATATTGCCAAAACCTCAGATACAATTAAATGATGATATAAATAAATACAAGAAAAAAGAAAAAAATCAATAATGATATTCAAATCAACAGCAATCCATTGGATAAAAAATAGATGCATAAATAAAAAGAGCAAGAACATTTTGTTATGCGGTGTGTGTGTGTGTGTGTGTGTGTGTGTGTGTGTGTGTGTGGTATGTCTATTGTATATGGACCTTACAACAACATCAACATTTTTTTTTTTTAAAAAGTGAGATGTGCAGGAGAAATGAAGTATAAACGTCATGTCTGGTTGTTGTTCAGGTTGTCCTGTAGGCTGTGACATGCACCACCATACTTCGCTGCTTCTGTGACACAGACACTGTTTTCCCCCAGTAGATACTGTATTTTTGTGTGGTCAGTGAGAGCATCAAAATCCTGGCATTTATATTTAATTTTGTGTGAAGAACTTTTTTCTAATATCATCATATGTGCTACAGTGTAGCAGGAAATGTGTCTCTGTGTCATTTCTGGAAGACCACTAGTCTTTTTAACTGATTAACTGTCAGGGCACAGGACTAACAGAAGTTTTGCAGATGATCCATTTGCTGTTGTAAGGCCTTTTTAGATGGAGCCAGCAATATGAGGTCATCTGCAAAGAGTAGACATTACATCTCTGAGTCAGAAAGGATGAGGCCAGGTATGTTTGATTGTTCTAGTGATTTTGCCAGATCATCAATGTAAATATTAAACAGGGTGGGGCTGAGACCGCAGCCTAGCACCATTCTGTGGTGCATCATACACAACAGGTTCATTCAAGCCATATTTGAAAGAGATGCAGGTGCTGTCCAGCTGTGTGGAGGTGTACAATAATGCGACCAGTTCTGTCCAACCACGTTCTCAACAGATGCCATCCAGGAGCATATCGTGCACATGCAAAAGTTGCCTTTCAAGATGGTACGCCCAGCGCACTTTCAAAGTTGCAATATTTGATCAGTTTAGAATGAGAACGGGCTGGATGTTAAAATCAAGCGAGAGAATGGTAAATAGTAAATGGACTATACTAATATAGCGCTTTTCTAGTCTTAGTCTAGTCTTCTCTAGTCTCCAAGGCTACTATACAAGGTGCCACCTGCTATTCAGTAACCATTCACACACACTCACACTCCTATGACGCAGCATCAGGAGCAATTTGGGGTTCAGTATCTTGCCCAAGGATACTTCAACATGTTGCCTGGAGGAGCTGGGGATCGAATCCCTGACCTTCTGATTAGAGGACGACCTGCTCTACCTCTGAGCCACAGCCGCCACAGAGAAAGAAAAGCCACACAAGAGGAGATTAACAGAGATAAGGAAACAACGGCAGAATAAAAGATAGAAAAATATTAAGGTAAGCTCTTCAGGAAGGTGAAACAGAGGAAAAAAGAGACAAGAGGACAAAAAAGGTACCAGAGTTCATTAATTCGGCACAGTTCAATTCTATCTCCCTCTAATCAATGCAGCCTGGCCTCTGTAAATCTAAGCTGAACTCAAACTGTAGTGGAGGGGTTCAAAAATACCCTTCTTCGAGAAATGGCTTGGCAAGAGTAAGGAGATAATTGGCTCAACTCTAAACTCGTTATCTTGGAATACACAATTAGAGAAACGAAGCCGTCCGTTAATTAATCTATTTTGAAAGTGCAAGTCTTGGAGGGCCTGGTGCCTCGCCTCTGTCTGTGTGACACATTTCTTTCCAATTATATGACATTATCGGTACAGTGAGAGTCCCACACTCCACACACTGTGATCCCTCAATTAGAAGCAGCACAGCGCTGCCACACGCAGGCGGACAGAAGGCTTAGCTAACCTCTTCATAACACTGCATTAATTAAAGACAATTTTCCTCTTTATATCAAACTTGAATCACAGTACCCTGCTCGCTCCACTGTTTTCTACTTGAAACCGCTGTGGTTTGACTGACTACATTTCCCCTTGCTCCTCCTGTTTTTTTTAAAGGCTTCTCTCTTATTTTGCTTGCAGGGTTTCTCTTTTCAAGGCCTACCTGATGGTTACATCACCACAGTGCCCCCAGATTGTTCTTCTCTATGCCTGAGCAATTAGGTTAAAAAATGGTATTCAAAAATATATACTATGAGCACTTGCATACTTACTTTGAATCAATCATCCACATGCATATCATGACTTCCCTGCATATCTTGTGTTTCTTCAGGTCGATTAATCTAAAGATTTTTTTTTAATTTATTAGCAGATTAATCTAACAACTAATTCATTGATTACTCTAAGTATTATTTTTTATAACTTATTCATTTCATTACTTTGCCCGGAATAAATTACAAAAACTAGCTGCACTGACATTTAACCCTTTGAAACCTTGATTTCTTTCAAAACAAATGGGAAGAAGGCAATGAGCAACAAAAGATGAAATGACCCATAAACTAGTAAGAAATAAGTAAAAATTACAAAAAACATTACCTGACAATTGGAAAAAGTTAAAAAAAAAAAAAGTAAAAGTAAAATATAATAATAATAGTTAATAGTAATTAATATTTTTCTCCAGCCATTTTTCCTGTATCTTTAAAAATAAGTTTCTAAATGAACAAATTTCTTGCAATTTGTGAAACATTTCTTGCCATTGCCTTTTTTCCAATATTTTTGAAAGAATGTGCACCAATTTGCTCAGTTTTCCAAGGTATAAATACTTCTTTAAAGCGACTTGTGGAAACAAAGCTGTATGAAATCATTTTGACTTGAAGATAAGCAACTATAAGCAACTGACACTAATTAATGCCTGTTGTTACCTAGTTCATTAATGTAGATGCAGATTAATGTTTTAATCTTGTGCAGGGTGGGGGGAGAGGGATGGATGGTGGGATGGCGGGTTGTATTTTTCTTTTATCTGAGGTTAATCTGTCTGTTGCTAAAGCACTTTGTGCTACATTTTTTTGTATGAAAAGTGCTATAGAAGTAAAGTTTGATTTTGATTGATTTATTGACTAATGGTTAAAATGTAACAGATGTTGCCTTACTGCATGTTTTGACCTCATTCTCTCAAGCCAGTCATTGATTCCCCATCCAGCATCTTCACACTGTGTTCTCCCTGCATGTCAGAGGGAAGTCTGCCTATTTATGAGGATGAAAACACAATTATTTTTCTCCTCACAGTGCTACGAAGACAGACCAAAAAGAAATCACCCACACAGCCTGTTTACACCCTCACTCTCACACACACACGCACACACACACACACACTGACTTTTAGACAAAGTGCAGACAGCCTCAGCATTTCAACATGCTAATTCGATGCTGGTTAACGCCAAAACAGCAGTGGGCTGAAAATGATACAAATCACCACCACAACCCTGCTATCACTGTCTCTGTGTGCCATCCATGACATCTCTCCACCATGTGCATGCACAGTGTCAGTTAATGATGCCTGTGGTGATGACACAGTGGTGAGCTGGCTCAAAGCCAGGCATTCCAGTGGCCCAGGTGTGCCCACCGTGGGACACTGAGGGAGATTAATCCACATCACACTGAGACCACACAGTTCAGACTGTAACACTGAACTGCTTACCAGTTATAAGTACTCCTTACAATCCTACAGTACAATTCTATCCTATCCAATCCTATTTTTACTGATGCTCACTCGACCATTATCTCTGCTCCTTCTCATATAACCACAACTACTGACTGTTGCTACCCTTACCATCACAGAGTGTACAGCTATGTTACAATTTTATGAGACTAGATTTTTCACAAGACGGTCACACAAATATATTCTCACGATATCTGTCACAGAGGTCCACAACATCCAAGTGTGCTATGAAGTCAAACCTGAAGACGTTCCAGCATGTTGTGCTGCATAGAACAGTAGATGACACAGCATAGATTCAGAGTGTTTTGTTTGTTGTTTTCTTTTATTTTTCACCTCAAAGTGGAAACCACTTAGGGAACTTATGTTACAGCCATCAACCACGTACGGTTCAAGAAGCCTGGGACAGAATCATTACTAAACAAATGCTGTTCAACAGCTGATAGGCCCAGAACAATTAATTGTCAGAGGTCATATTTACACCTATAGTTGGGTTCATTTGGTCTGGACCTGGGGGAAAAATGATAGATTGTTGCATTTTAGCTTTGGTTTGGTTCATGTTCACACAGAATTTTTACCAACAAACCAAGAGGAGTAACCATGAGGTTCTACTGACTGAAAGGTAACTAGCTGTTTGGACAATTTTGGTGTTTGTCATCATGCATCATCAGTGTATCATCATGACCCATGTGGGTAAATCAAATTCAGCTGACTGACAGAAGTGCAGCACTTAAATGCTTATAGATAGTTTATATTTATATTCTTTGGTGTCACAAAGAACTCAGAGAAATAACTGATTGTTCGCATTATTAGTCTGCTTTTAATTCAGCAAATGACAGCAAATCGATCGCATGTTATTAGGGCCAAGCTGGTCATGCGGAAGCCCTCAGCATATTGCTTTGATGTGATTCTCGGACATATTAGAAGAAAATTTTTAAAAATCTGACAGCTTCTGAGTGACTTCTGCAGTGAAACTGAAGACAGCAAGAGACTTCCCTGTCTGATTGTTGAACACAGGTGTATTGTAATGCCTGACTGTATTAATTACTGTTCTAATGACATTAACGCGTACCCTTCCTTGCAGCTGCGCTGATGCGCATGCCGGTAGTGGCAGCACTATTAAGGATCATTATTAGATTGAGGACAGGTTTCGAGGGTCAGTATATGAATTTGTTTTTGGTTTAGCTGTTAAAATCATGCTAAAAAATCATATCTACTGTACTATAAAATCCTGTGGTTGGTTTGTTTTCTTTCACACTACAAACAAACAGCACTAGAATCTGTTTAAAAGCAGACCAAGACCCACCTTTACAGGTGGTTTCGGTTCAATTGTTTGGTCCACACCAGGGTTCTATTGACAGCTTTTACACAAGCCCAAATGAACCACACTAACCTGAACTTGTTTGAACCGAACCAAACAGGGTAGGTGTGAAAGCACCCTGAGTGTAAATAAGGTATCAGTTAAATATTTAGGCAGGAAAGGTCTGAATATAATGTCCTTTTATGCATTATTTGACTTTTGGACTTACAAGCTAAGTTAAATTATCAACTCTACAAACAACCGGCAAGCTTTTGTGTTGTTCTATACAGAAACTAGAATTACTGCCTCGTGGTTCTATGGCATTGTGAACCAGTCAAGTTACGGTTACAGTTTACATCCATGTCCCTTTGACCGTCTGGGTATAAAAAGTCATCACTTCATAATTTTATCATAATTAACATATTAATCCTTGAATTATGGCCAAAAATATGTTTGTGAGGTCTTAGTGACCTTGAGATGCTCTTGAAATATTGTGTTCACGAGAATGAAACAGATACAAGGTCATACCCAAACCTTGACCTTTGACTACCAAAATCTAATCAGTTTATCCTTGAGACCAAGTGGATGTTTGTGCCAAATTTAAAGAAATTCCCTTAAGATGTTCTTAAAATATTACATCCATAAGAACAAAATGAACGTTACAGTGGCCTTGACTTGTAACCTCTGACCACCAAAATATAATCAGTTCGTTCTTGAGTCCAAGTGGACGTTTGTGGCAAGCTTTAAGATAATCTCTAAAGGTGTTCTTGAGATATCGCATTCATCAGAATAAGACGGTCTCAAGATCACACTGATCTTTACCTTTAACCAGGGAAAAAAATAATTTATCCTTGAGTCCAAGTGGACATTTGTGTCACATTTGATAACTTGAGGGGTTTTGAGATCTCATGTTCATATGAATGGGAAAGAAAGATGAGCGATGGATGACTAACAGACATAGTGGCTCCAGCCAAGGCTATCACAAGAGTGGAGGCATATCAAGAAATTATGTATCACCCTTAAAATACAACATCTAAAAGAGATGGCAAAAATAAAAAGTGAATAAAATAATACATCACAAGTTTCAACAAATTTAAAACAACAGGCCATGCCAGGTGTAGACAGGTTTGCACATTCAAGCATATTTTCCTCTTGATTTGTCATCCTCTGTGTGCGTGTGTGTGTGTGTGTGTGCATGTGTGTGTTTGTGTGTGTGTGTGTGTGTGTGTGTGTGTGTGTGTGTGTGTGTGTGTTATAGCAGGGGTTGTGTTGGGGAGTTTTATTTATTTATTTTTTAAATTCAGCCTGTATCAGAGAGGGTTTGGTAAATAGGGTCCACAGAGCTGTTCCACACTCTGCTACTTTATGAGCTCTCTGAAGTTGGAGACATAATTCCGTTCAAGGTAGTTTAAAAGTCAGAGTTACGCCAGAGGGGAAATGAGGAGACAGACGATCACACACACACACACACACACACACACACACACACACACAGATGCATATGAGCACACATGCACGGAGGAGAAGGAGAGGAAGAAAAGAACTTGGCAGAGGGGATGTGAGTGAACAGTGAGAGGAGTAAAGTCCTCCATCTGAAGAATCCCTCATGTCATCTCATCCCAGTCTTCCCACAAACATTCTCCGCACAGTATCACTCTCCTCTTTGCTCAGATCGCAGATGCAGTGTGTGATGAAATCAAGACAGAGCAGATCCGCGTCACGCTTTAAAATATGGCCTGAGATGACTTTTTCATCATAGATATTCTGTATGACCTTATATTCTCTATAAAAGAAGAATGCATGAGCACTCAAAAGAATTTCACTATGTTCTATCAAACTTTCATCGACTGCTGATCAAAACCTTGATGCGCTGCTTCCCTGCTGGATGCCTGCACTCACACACTCCACACACTGCCACTTTTTTTCTTGTGGGCAACTGTGTTTGATCTCAGGATATTAGAACATACAGAAGTAACATGTGGCAAAGTTTCCATGCCCTGCATGTACCGTACATTGAGACGACTTTGGGTTTTCACTAACGACACTGAGAGACTCACAGAGTTTCATGAGCAGGACTACGGCAGCAGAATATGGAAATATTATGTGACTTTGTGTCTATTTAGAGAGGATGAAATGTGTCAATGTGTCAACATGTTGCAATTTTCAGACTTCCTGCTGGTTTACTGTTTATATATATATATATATATACATATATTAGTACACAGTACTGTTAAGCAATTTCACCTAAGTAAAAGTAAAAGTAGTTGTGAATAATTTGTTTAGGGCGAGTAAGAAGTAGGTCAGTTATAATATTATCTGGGCATGTGTTATTGCAGAGCATTTAGGAAAGGAAGAACCGAGTCCTCTTTCAAATGAACTGACACTGGGCAGGTTTCCATTGACCCTAAAATTGCACAAATCTAAATTGTGAATATAAAATACGCCTAATAGAAACACGTCAAATTTAAAAACTCCCATTTATGAAAAAAAAAAAAAGTATGCTCGCATGAGGTGATATTTCAGGCGTTCCAAAAAAAAGACATTTTGTGAAACTGCAATGGTAAAACTTTTTTGTCTTTTCTAGGTCATATGATGCTATGGCTATGTGCTTTTCGGTAGGAAGTGGCTTCCTCTGGCATGATGCAGGAGCTACAAGAGGTGCTATTGCATCACATAACTCTTCAAAAGTTGAGCAGATCATTGTGAAGTTTTGAATCCACAAATCATGGACTATCACCTCCCAGAAATCCATCATAAGTGGCCGCTCCCATGTATAAGGGGCTCGCCTTTCCATTATCACTCACCTACGTGGCCTTGGATTGGAAATAATCACAGCTAGTGTGGTGGCTACAATAGAAATAAAGCTGCTAATGTTTTGAACATTCATTGAAATGTTAGGAATGTTATCGCCCGAGGAGAAGTCTCAGAACATCTTCAAATTGTGTTTACTGACATTTTGAGAAATATCGTATTTTGCCCAAATCTGTTATTGAAACCCCCCTATTGTGAACACAAAAATGTCTGAGTCCATTTTGTGCTGGTCCACTTTAAGTTCAGTTCTTCAAAGAGGACTGTATGTGAAAAAACACCTTCTGTCCCACTACAACCTCATTGATTTCTCTGAAGTGCTTAAAGTTTATGATGCAGTCACTGATTCACACACTGTTGGCCGAGGCTACCGTACAAGGTGCCACCTGCTACTCATTCACATTCAATGTGGATGAGCAATGTGGGGTTCAGTATCTTGCCCAAAAATACTTCGACCTGTTGACTGGAGGAGCCGAGGACCGCCAATCTTCTGATTAGAGGACGACCAACTCGAGCCGTGCCATGTGACTTTTGTTGTCACAAAGTAATTTATACCATTTGAAATCTAGCGAAGTAAAATACTTATGATAAAACATACTCCACTTAAATTCTTAAAAGTATGCACAAAAAAAGACATTGTAACTGGAGTAAATATAATTTGTCAATCTATCTCTGCATATATTTGTCATAAGAACAAGGTCATACAGTTAGAAATGTAGGGCTGGCCCAAAAATATTGATAATATAGTGTCAATCAGGTGACTAACCCGAACCCATGTCAGGTTGTGAGCTGAAGCAGTTGATGGCACACAGACCTGAACAGAACTGAACCCGTGTTCTCCCCACTGTCCTCAGCACATGTTGTAAAGGCTGGAGTGTAACGACAAGATGGAAATGGTTTCTTAAATCACCGCCCAGGGATCATCCTAACTGGTCGTAAATCAGACCACTGGGCCCCATTTTACACTAATTAGAGCCCGATTATGTCCTATCATAAAACATAACTGCACCCGCCATTAATTAGGCCTTGATAGCCCTCTGTGGAGCTCTAGAGGGCTTTCCGGGGCCATATTCTGTGTGTGTGTGTGTGTGTGTGTGTGTGTGTGTGTGTGTGTGTGTGTGGGTGTGTGTGTGTGTGAAAATCAAATCAAATCAAATCAAACTTTATTTATAAAGCGCTTTTCATACAAAAAAGTAACACAAAGTGCTTTACAGATTAAAATCATTCCCATCCTTCCCCACTCCCCGCACAAAAATCACATTCATACCCCACCCCGCTCCCTACGCACGCGCCCAAGTACACACACACACACACACACACACACACGCACACACACACATACACGCCCACACCCCAACAACAACAATAAGATATTGCACACAAGGCTGAATACAGATGAACCCGGCAAGGAAACGCCATCAGAGGAGCCGTCTGCACCGAGAGCAGCTAATCCGCCACGGCCACCAAAAGCACCGACACAGGGCGCCCAGAGGAGGCGGGGTAGAAACACCCAACCTCCACCCAGGCACCACAGGACAGCACCCAGGTGGCCACGGCCGACCACCGCTCCCGGCGCAGAGGGCTCCCCGGAGGAAACAGTGGGAGAACCTAAAAAATAGTAAAAATAAGTAAAACTTTAACGTGAAACCAAACAATAGGCTAAATAAAATAAGGCTATAAGCAATAAAAATAATGGTAAATTATAAATAATCATAAGATGCTAAGCTAAATAAATACAGATAAAATAAATATCAGTGAAAAGGTAAGCTAAAAAGGTGGGTCTTGAGCCTGCTCTTAAAAACATGAACGTTCTCTGCGGCCCTAAGCTCCTCCAGCTGTAAAAGTTGTAGACCTGAGATACTCTTTTTATGAAGACCAGAAAGCAGGGCATTACAGTAATTGATACGACTGGTAATAAAAGCATGCATCAGCATCTCCGTGTTGGCCCGAGAGAGAATAGGGCGGACTCTGGCTATGTTCTTTAAGTGATAAAATCCTATTTTTGTTATATTCTTAATATGGGGGATAAAAGTCAGCTCAGAGTCTAGAATCACGCCCAGGTTTTTTACTTGTGGAGATGGATTAAAAGACAGTGCCTGTAGTTTAGGTAAAAGTTTCTCTCTCTGGGCCTCAGGACTGAGGACTAAAACCTCAGTTTTGTCCTGGTTAAGCTGGAGAAAGTTTTCTGCCATCCAGGATTTGACGTCTAAAATACAGTTAAAAAATGCACCCATTGGCCTTGTGTCATCAGGAGACATGGAGATGTACAACTGAGTGTCATCAGCATAGCTGTGAAAGTTGACTCCATGTCTCCTGATGACACTGCCTAGAGGGAGCATGTACAGATTAAAAAGCACTGGGCCTAAAATGGAACCCTGAGGCACACCACATGTGATTTTATGAACCCTAGAGGAGCATGTATCCAAACTTACCATGAATGTTCTGTCTGTGAGATAGGAAGTAAACCATTTGTGAACAGCACCGGACAGGCCAATGTGTTGTAAACGAGTTAAAAGAACAGTGTGATCTACTGTATCGAAGGCTGCGCTCAGATCCAGTAGAATCAACACTGTGAGCCTTTGTGAATCATAATTTAATCTAAAATCATTTAAAATCTTTAAGAGGGCCGTCTCGGTGCTGTGATTTACCCTAAAGCCAGACTGAAATTTCTCTTGGACATTGTGTGAATTAATAAAATCATTCAGCTGAATAAGAACAAGTTTTTCTAAAATTTTGCTTAAAAATGGTAAGTTAGATACTGGTCTAAAATTGTTATAATCATTAAAATCTAAATTGCTCTTCTTCAGCAAGGGCCTCACCACTGCCCCTTTAAAGGCAACGGGAAAGACCCCCGTCTGAAGAGAGCAATTCATCATGTTTAAAAGCTGATCTCTAAACGACCCATAAAACAACTTAAAAAACAGGGTCGGGATTGGGTCTAAAAGACATGTGGTGGGCCTCACTGAGGAGAAAACTTTATCAAGACTCTCAGCATTAACCAGGACAAAACTGTCCAGTGTTTCCTCCGGTGAAGACAGACACTCAGACGTATTTAAAACCATGTTACCCTGGGAGGATAAAATATTATGTCTGATAGTGTTTATCTTCCCCATGAAGTGGACTGCAAACTCCTCACAAAGGGAGTCAGTGGCATTAAAATGAGGTTTCTTAAAATCCGGGTTGAGTAGATTGTCTATGGTTGAGAAAAGAACTTTGGTGTTGTTCTTATGGTTATTGATTAGATTTGAAAAGTAGTTATTGCGAGAAAGTCTTATTGCTTTATTGTATATTTTTTGTTGTTCAACGTATATTTGATGGTTTATGGTGATCTTGTCTTTCCTCCATCTCCTCTCTGCCACCCTGCAATTTCGTTTTAGTTTCTTCAGTTCATCGTTTCGCCAGGGTGGTATGGTTTTAGTTGGGATGGTCTTGGTTTTAAACGGAGCGAGTGTGTTTAGGGTTGATCGTAACCTGCTGTTAAAATCATCAATCATAAAATCACAGGGGGCAGGTAAAACAATGGGGAAACACTTGTCTAAAACCTCTCTAAAATTTGCAGCCACTTCAGGGGTTAGATGACGTTTCATTACAGTTCTCACAGAGGTCTCCCGCCGAATAAAACCAGTGATGTTAAAAAACACGCAGAAGTGGTCTGAGACAGCTAGGTCGACAACAGAGGACACACCAGTGGACAAGCCATACGTGATGACCAGGTCCAGGGTGTGTCCTCTGTTGTGAGTAGGTTCTGAGACGTGTTGGGTAAAATCCATGCAATTACGAACATTTAAAAACTCATTAGAAACAGGGTCTAAAAGGTTGTCTACGTGAAGGTTAAAATCACCGGTTAAAATGATCATATTGTAAGAATTGTGTAAAATTGTTAAAAACTCTGAAAATTCATTGATAAAAAGATTACATTTTCTAGGTGGACGATAAAGAGTGACACATAAAATCGGAGGGTTGCTAAAAACAACTGCCTGATGTTCAAAGGTGGTATATTGTTCAAATAAAATCGGTTTAGTGACAAGAGTGTTAGTGCTAATAGAAGCTGTGCCACCTCCCCTTTTACCACTCCTTGTAGAATAAAAATAGTTAAAATTAGGTGGGGAGGCCTCAGTGAGAACAACAGGTGCATCCGCACCCAGCCATGTTTCAGTTAAAAACAAACAGTCTAGTTTCCTATCTAAAATCAGTTCATTGACAATAAAAGACTTGTTCAGCAGAGAGCGGACATTAAAGAGGGCCATGTGTAAAGTAACTGGGGACTGATCTACTGAAGAATGTGGTTGAGCTTTGCGAAGGGGTTTGAGATTATTGATATTAATGATGGATTTGTGAGGAGGGTTATGCTGGGTCCGCTCTCTGCTGATGATGACTGGAATGTGGTGAGTTGAGTCCAATGGAGCAACAGGTGATTGTGGTGGGGCAGTGTGTGTGTGGGAGATGGGAGTGTAGACTGTTCTATCAGTGATAACAGACTGAATAGGAGGATAAGACAGTGAGGCGGGTGCCGAAGGAAGCCAGCAGGGGGAGCTAGCGCTGGCAGCAGTAGCCCGAGGTACAACCGGAGAGGGAGACTCGGGACAGGGGAAGTGGTGCGTAGACAGTCAATCACTTGGAGATGATTGAACAGTGTACTGTATGTTGGCGGCTAGCATTCGGGAGCCCAGTATATTCGGGTGAGTGCCGTCTCTTTTAAAGAGAAACTGGCGGTTCCAGAACAGGTTGAAGTTATCAATGAACTCCACACTATGTGTTCTACATGCGGACAACAGCCAAGTGTGAAGACTAAGGATTCTTGAGAAGCGACCGGAATCGCGACCGAATGTGGGAATGGGACCAGAGATGAACACCGACTTTCCATATTGCCTCAGGAATTCAAAAAGAAATTCGAAGTCAGATTTAGTTTGCTCGGACTGTTGAAAAGCTGTGTCGTTGGTTCCCACATGAACTATAACTCTTTTAATGGATGGCGTGAGTGAAGGCAGTAAACCCTGGAGCTTTTTGGTAAAGTCACGGACTGTGGCGCCAGGGAAACAGTGCGTAACTGCATTGTGGAAGCGCACATTCCTGATTATGGAGTCGCCAACAATCAGCGTAGTAGGGGCGATAAGCGGTCGAAGAGTGTCCTCTGTGTGTAACACGTTCACCGGCCTGGGATGGATGGACGTAGCCGGGGACTGTTGCAGGAGCTGAGCGGCGTCTTTCCCAACAGAGCAGCCCCTTGCTGGAGAGCAGTTTACAGGGCGAGGGGTAAACTGCACACGGCCAGGTCGTGAGGAGGGGGCGTGACGCCGAGAGCGGAGATCAACAGTAGAGTCGGACCGCTTGGACACAGGCATGGATGGTGGGGGCGGCGAAGAGGGGCCATCAGATTCTGGTGACGTGATGTGACGGCCGGGAAGCAGAGAGAAAAGAGACTGTGACATAGAAAACGGTATGATCCTACAGGATGATGCCAAACAAACCTTCTTATCCTCACCTTCCATTCTGTTACCCGCAGACAGTTGTGGTGTTGTTCAAGGGAGTAAAAGAGTGTGGGTTTGTTTGTTTGTGTGTCTGTGTGTGTGTGTGAGAGAGAGAGATAGAGAGATAGAGAGAGAGAGAGGGAGAGGGAGAGAGAGAGAGAGAGAGAGAGCGAGGGAGAGAGTTAAGAAGGTGGGGAGGGGGCGTAGTACCTCTGAGGGTTAAGAGCTTTAGCCTGCCTGCCACACCTCACACCTGAGGCATGTTCTCTTCCACACTGCTCAGAGATAAGCTCAAGCTCTTCAGCCCATCGTCTGATTCCCTGAGCTGAGACCAACATATATTTACACAGACTGAAACAGCTTTGTCATCTACTACATCTGCCCATGTCTGTGAAGACTGTCAATAAGCAGCTCTAACACTCTGTATGGCCTTGATACTGTAAAAAATACAAAAAAGGTCCATCATTTTGTACTGACTTAAACACACACCAACCAAATGGAGGATGTGTCAATTCTTTCCCCAACATGTCGAATGAAATGGAAATTATGGTTCATTTCAAAGCATATAAGTACATGATTTCTGAAACTAAAGCTACTTAAAGAAAAAGATGGTGGCCGTAGTTAAAATAAACAAATTTGTACAGTTCTCTAGGAGACAGGGGAAGGAGATTTCTCAAGACACTAAGAAAATCCAACCATTCAACCTTCACCTCCTAAAAGGTGTGTTCAGCCTGAAGGGAACTTGAATTTGGTAGGCGGCGTTATTGCTTGAACATGTTCTCATCCAAAGTCATCACATATCACCAGTTTGCAGTGGACTTGCAGGTCTTCATATTGCACTGTAGGTGTCCTTCTGCATCTGCTGTTGCACATGGTGAGATGACTGCACATGGTTATATTTAGGCAACAGCTCATGGCAACCAACGCCAGGACATTAATAAACACACGTTGGCATGGATGCTTAAGATAAGGGGAAGGAGGCACATGATAAGGTGTAGAAAAAACAAATTCAGATCACATTCAGACGTGAAGACAGGACTCCTGCATGTAAGTCAGTTGTTTATGGGACCCATTCACCACCCCTTCCACCCACCCTATTGGTGCACACATTGTTACTGGCAGCATTCTGACCTGAAACCATCCTGCCATGTCTCATGCACACGTGACAGGCTCCATCCGGATGTGTTCTCAAGTGACCTGCCTGTTGGCGTCTTATGTGGACACGGCAAAAAGGCCAAAAGCACTGACAATTTTATGAATTTTGAATGACAGTGGGCTGAATCAACTGTCCTGGAAGCAGTTAAAAATATTTCACCATTAAGGCTGATTTGATTTTTTGTATTTTTCAATTCAGACTGAGAATTTTGGATGAGTGCTTCCAACATGTCGATATCTGCATTTAAACATGCACAGACAGATACCCTACACACCTACGTTTCCCTCACACCCTCTCCCTGTAGCAGAGCTCAGTGTATTTCCCCTGTGTGTCTCTCCTGTAGCTACCTCCTTAATTAATCTCTCATTAAGCTAATTATCAGCAGAGCAGCATCCCACTCCCATCCCCTCCTCACCCCTCTGAGGACAACCCAGACTCAGTGCAAACAACACCTTTAGAGAGACGGCGATAACACACACACACACACACACACACACACACACACACAGTCATAATGAATGCTTCCAGAAATTGTACGATCTAACAGTAGATTGTGAAAAACCAACATGATGCAAATGACACACATAAAGTGTTTGATAAACCAAGTGTAACAGTGTTTGAAGAACAGTTGGACAAAGCTTGCATTAAACAGATGTAAGTTGAGGGTTATACTTTACTGTGGCTTTTAGGAACTACAACTATTCTTTGTATTTCTGAATATGAATAAAGTTTGTGGTGAGGAATGGAGCCCTTTGCTGTCAGTCCAGCTTGGACTGCTGTTATCACATCATCAAATTTGCTTTTCTGTTACTTACAGTCAGAGAGGTTTTGTTTCAGACGTATGATCACTGGCTGGCACCCTGTCTTCAACAAAGTACGTTTGAAATCTCCTGCTTTACCACTAACCAAAAAGTTAATGAGGACATGCATGTCCTGATTTGTCCTGATGTCCTGATGATGCATGACTAGGAGGTTAAGAAGGAGAAAAGCGGCAACCTCTGAAGCTAAAAAATTAAGCCAATGTGGAGGTGCCAAAACTGCACTTCCTCTACTGGCCACTTGAGGCTGGCTCCAAGAGTGAGTCATTCACCATAGACTGCAGCTTTACAGCAGAAATAAACATGTTTATACTTTGATACCAAAAAACTGTTTTGGTCTCGACAGCTATTGCAGGGGGGTGATTTTTTGCACTTTAATTAACTGGACTTTTACTGTACTTCAAGGAGCAGATTGAGATTCTAATGTAACACTTTTTTTCAAGTTCAGCAGATATGTTTTTCTCACAGTCTGCTATCTGTCAGTTCTATGTGCACTGAAATCTTGTGTTCATACACAACGCTGACCCTGTAAATGGGAAATAAACAAAGGGGCCAATGCCGGGGCTCTCAGTGCACTGGTGGCCAGTGTCAGCATTTGGTCTAACTGAAAACTGCAGGTCAGGTCAGTAGGGAGACAGGGAGATCTGGGATCAGACCCCTGGCGCCAGGGTTTGTTTTGGCTAAATTCAAGTTGCTACAGCAGGTAGCTGAAAGTCTGTGTCTCAACTCCCAATAAAAATAAAAACTAATTTTGTGTGAGACACTGAAATAACAATGAATATCTTACTTTTCAAACTTGTTATAGAATATTTGTTGTGTTACTGTTGTTGATAATGCATGTTGATCCAGAATCATAGACTCCACCTTTAACTCACCCGATTAAATGTTATCAAGGCTCAATGTTGGGCATAATGAAGGGTAGCATAGCTACTTAAAGTGACATATCTGTGCTGTCTGTTGACGAGTCACTATGAGGTGACAATATTGGTTGGGCAATGACCATGATGTAGCCCCACATCCACAGAGTTCAGGTGTAACCATAGTGTGGCAGTGTGTTTTCAGTTCTTGAGAGTAAATTGTAACTTTGTGTACTCTGGATTTTTGGTTACCCAAAATGTCCTGTTCAGCATTTGGTTGTACTAAAAAACCCTCAAAGGAGTCTAATATTCATTTTTTCCAGTAAGTACAGTTTGTTTAATTTTTTTCAAGCCTGTTTTTGTGCTATTGAAAATTAGGATTCGCATTATCACAATAAACCATAGCTGTGACTGAACCTTGCTCACCAAACTATCAGCTAGTGTAACCAATTTTAAAGATATAAAAGTGAATTACATTGTAAAAACAACTTGGACTGATCATAAGACCTGGACCAGAATCAGAAGACACTAAATTCGGGAGGAGCCACTGTACTGAGCAACAATAATGAGGCAGACCCAGGAGTAACAGTCGAGAAGCCACTCTTATAATTTGTTACAGTGAATAAAGTAAACTGTTTGGTTTGTACAGAATACAAATTAATAACCCAAACTGTCAGAAAATATAAAAATAGTGTACACACTTACAACAAAAAAATGTCTGTTGGGGCCCTTAAATAAAATAGGAGTTGTTGCAGGTTTTATCGTTGTAGAGTTATTCAAGTTCACCAGCTTCCAAAGGTCCTTGTAGTGTAATGTAAGTGTAATATGTGTGTGGATGAGTGGATACGTGGGTATTTCCTTGGTGCTGAACTTTCATCAGGGTGGTTGGCTCGCCATCTGTTACGGCAGGAAGTTTGTCCTGAACCTCAGACTCATCCGTCCTCCAAAAAAAACCTGACCTAGACCTAGTAGACAGGTCACACAATTTACATTCAACACCATCCATTCTCAGATGCATCATTAGGGATATCAAATGTCAAAAGATGCACACCATTACATCTAATTATGACATGAATCTTCATCTCTATTCAAATCTCAAATCTGTCGTTGTACTACGTTCAATCTTAAGTGTATCATTTATGAGAACTAACCATTAAAGTGCTCACACATTTACCTGTTCACTGAACAGTGTTCCAATAGTACTTATGGTAAGTAACCATTAACATTCAAAATATCATTTATCATAACCATATCAGAACCATGTGCAAATAACATAACAGTACACATTTTGAGTTAGACACAGAGGTATTAAAGAAGTGTGCTTGAGTTACTCTTACACTATAGGCCTATTCCTGTGAGAGAACTGCACCAAAAATTACCCTCTAGTCACTTTAAATTCAGCCGAAATAGCATAAATGTTCTCAATAAATTGCGTAGTACAAAATAAAATATTGTTTTACATGCATCACAACATATCAAATTACTCTTGTTTCCCTTTAAATTGGCATTAGGAAAATAAAACACTTCCCATTTAACTTTATACACATCAGCATACAACAATAAACACAATGTGCATATGTTCAGAAGTATTGCACCATTATTCACTTCAGTTCACTCTCATAACTGTAATATCACCACTGCTTTCTTTCAACACTCGGAAAAACAAGAGGAAAATAGCACCAGAGCAGCTAAAAAGCACATTTCTCACCATTGCTCTCTATGTTATCAAGGCGGAGCACGCCAATGTCGGACCTCAGGGGCTCTCCGGATGAAAGGCAAGCTGTTAGCCTGTTAGGCACAGAGCTAGCATTAGCATGATGATGGCGGTAAGCGTCAACAAGTTTTTTCTCATTGGATAATTGACTCGTCTTACCGACGTAACTCTCTCCTTTGTTCAGTTACTTGGCTCCGGACTTCCAGTGGGTGAGTGTTCCGACTCTCTTTCCATGTTTTCACAGGTAAACTATGGGTTTTTTTCTCCCGTTTTTCTCTTCCTCTTAGCAGGCAGCTGCCCTCGCTTCTCTGGCTGAGATCTGAAAAGACCAGAGCAACGCGCCTGCACTTCGCCTTCGTGCCGACAGGCTGAGCGTGGCCTGCGTAACCTCTGATTGGCTCTGAGAGCTAGGTATCCCCACGTGGGACTATGTGAGCTGAGCGGTGCATTCAAATGCAATAGGACAACCAACACTTTGCCGATGCAAAACAAATAAAGATAAATAAAATAAACAGTCTCTCTTTTTTTATTGTGCTCAAATAACTGTGTGTGTTTTTTACACCTGGCTACACTAGTATTAGGGTTATCTCCACCCTCTTGTCCAAATATCGCTGTTGCTGCTGGCTTCAAAAATCCAAGATGGCAATGACTAAAATACCAACCACAAAGCTTCAAATGGGAGTCCATGGTTGATGTCCAAGATTTTCATTGACTGCTTCTCTGCATTTCACAATTAATAACTTTAAACTCTGGAAACTGTTATTGTCAAGTTTCTTAAACACTATCTATCATACCATTGGATCATGTTTTTAGTTTTCTTTAAGCTGGAAATGCCCTTGTTCTTGACTTGGTCTATTTCTATCCATTTTGTTTGTTTGTTTGTTTGTTTGTTGGTTTGGAAGAGTCTTATTGTTGTCTGAACTTTAAGTGGATGCAGCTGGACATTTCAGCCAGGCTTCCAGCTAATTTAGGTTGGTTTGGGTTTTCATGTCCTGTTCCAGCCTGTTCTCATTCCAAACTTCTAAACTTCAAGTAGCTCTGTCAGTGCTTTTGGTGTACAAGTCTGACACCAAAAGCCACTGTCTGTGTCCAGATGCAATGCGCACAGACTGCATCAAGTGATAATGCGGTCAGCCAGAACCAATGGCATTGTCATTGTAGGTCACTGTAGGCAGCGTACGGGCGCATCCACCTGCAAAAGGCACAGGCTTGACAACCAACTGGACAAAATTGCATGCGCCTGACATGCTGAAGAACAGCATCAGGTAATTACGGTGCCAATAACCACAGAATATTAAGGGTGTTGGTGTGCTTAAACGGCAGATGTGTGGGGTCATGGACAAGTCCCACAAAAAAACTGAAATTTGTGCAGGAGTTTGGAGTTCGCTTTATGGTGAATGTGTGTGTGTGTGTGTGTGTGTGTGTTTTTCTTTTTTTTTTTTTTACACCTTGCCATGTGCCTGTTTTGCCTAAGCCTAACCATCTGTGCCTTTGGTACCTAAGTCCAACTGTCGTGACATATGGCTCTATTGCGTAAACATACGGACCATGCTGCTTCATTTCACCGCATGATCATTTGTTGATACAGTATCACTGTTAGAACATCATCGTAACAACATCACCGTGACAGCACCTCGGAGCTTAAAAAGCTGATGCACAAGGATACCTAAAACATCATAGAAGTCAGAAGTACCTGACAGAGCAGCACCATGTGATGAGTTCGGAGTGAGAATGTGTTGCCTGTTAAGCTCTCTTATCATACTGGTGTTTTGGTTTTTTTTTTGGTTATTGTCAAAGTAGCTACGCAAAAGTTCAGCCTCACAACAATCAGTTATGTTACGTGTGTGTGCTTTCTTTCAAAACACAACTATGTTTTCTGTGCTCTAATTTCTGCTGGAGTTTGGATGGCAGCAATTGAGGAAGTTTTTACTGTGGCTCAAAGTCTTAACAGCACAGCATGGGGGCATTAGACGGTGAAAAATGCCTATTCTGCCATGGGAGTGTCTGTATGTGAGTGTGTCTAGGGAGTTTCCATCTGCTGAAGAGTCCTCTTACATGTCATAGCCGTGCTGCTGTTGAAATAGGAGCAAATTTAATTTAAATATCATTTCAGCGACAGAACTGTTTAGTGGCTTTTGTTATGCGACTGAACAAAGGCCTTCCTCCCCCTCGACTTCTCTACCAGAACACAACCCTCCCTTCTGTGGAGTGGAATAGCAGCATTACAGAGAGTTCCTCTGTGCCTTCAGGCCTGACACAGGCTGTGTTCGAAATCACCCCCTATCACGGATGTAGTGCACTATATAGTGTGTTCGCCATTTTGTAGTGTTGCTCGAATTCTCAGCGATTAATTTCATCCACTATGTAGTGGACGAGAAAACACCCACAATGCACCTCAAAATTGAGTGAACAAGCAATGTACACTACTTTGTGCTCCGTATCCCACAATGCAATGCGGTCGTGTTTTGGAAGAGGAGAAGAAGGAGACGATGGCCGCCGCACCAACCGCCGCTTTTGTATATAAATTTAAGTAACATTACAATATACACATTTGATGCGTGTAATACTTTAGTGGCGTGGTTTTATGCCTTTTAAGGGTTGCGAATTGTCATAACGAGCGGATTTGTTGGTGGAGAAGCATCCGGTTTGTTATTTGTATCTGCGAGCTAACGCTAACGCTAATGCTAGGGCTTGCCGGTAGTTGCAGCTCTAGCTAGGAGCAGACACCCGCACACCCGCTCACATCTGATCATAGCGTTTTGTTCTCTTTTCCCAATTGGCGGTGTGTTAGAAAAATAAATGCTTTTCTGTTTCTTGTTCCAAGGGACTGATGAAGATGTTGAGAAGCTTATTAAGCTTCATGTTAAGCGCAACCAGCTGTTTTCCGGCCGAAGAAATGCGGCTCTGCATGGATGGGATATATTCTAGTGGTGCATATTCATCAATAAAAGAAATTTCAGAATTCATATTTGTCATTCCTGATTGAACATTACATTTGTATTTTTTAGTATGATGGTATTTATAGTTGAATAACCATGGCGCATCTGCTGACGCAACCACGTTCAGGAAATTACCGTATAGTGTCCGAATTCTCCTCCCGTCGTCGTTCCCTACATTGTGTATATGATGTAGTTCACTACATCATATACACGATGTAGTGGATAGGGAGTGAGTGAATGAGTGGATGATTTCGAACACAGCCACACTGCTCTGTGGAATACTGCTCATATCTTGACACCATGATGTCATCACTCTGCCTTCTGACAACAGAAAAGCCTACATGTATAAGAACTGAATCTCAACGGCATAAATTTATATAGAATGCTTCTGTTTATGCTTTTTGTGTATTTTTTTGTTACTGTTCATTTCAGTCTCCAGGTGAAAATGCTGGCATTTCTGCAAACCATGAATTGGTTCCATTTGTATGTTTGATATCATATCACTGATTCTAAAGTATATGAGCCGACTTTTTCATTGATGTGGAGGGGATGGTGGACGAGGTGACACTTAGGTAAGACACCTGCCAAGCTGCAGACCACTATTTGACCACCAACAACAAAACCTGTTGTGTTTTAGCAATCTGTCACCGTTTTTAAGTTTTGTAGCCACCAAATGTGGGTGTTGAGACCTGTTGCCATTTTTCCATCAAAGATAGTGCAGCAACAAGCAGTTGTGTTTAACAGAAACATCTTTTGTCTTCCAGCTGTGATTATGCCACAAAGAAACCATTTTTAAGCCAAAATGTTATCTATTTTTTAACCATAACAAATTGTTTTGTTTTTTTTCTTTTTTTGCCTAAACCTAACCATACATTAACCACAGTGCTGTTGAAATGAAAAGAGGTGTAAACTTTTAATGTATTGAACAGTGTTTTGAAGTTAATGTATGTTTGGTTTGCAGAAAACTTACAATGCCAACCTTTAATGTTGCAAAGTTCAAAGTTGCAGCAATCAAATAATGCATCATCATTTCATTACAACCTACATCACACAACAAACAGAGTCTGCCCTCCTCTGGAGTGGCATATTGGGACAAGGACAGTATCCAGTTAAATGACTTAATTGAGCTATAACTTTAGCTCCACTTCATTGTGCATGTAAACATACTGAGTGAGCAACATTGTGAGGAAAGAGAGGAGCAACAGAGGAGAAACAGGTTTCACAGTTTGGCACGGTGTATTGAATAAAATTAAAAATTAATGCATTCTATTAAGGTTATGTTTATTTTCCTGAAACCAAAGACATCAGCACTTCTACACTCTATTTCATAGTTGTACATTATATGTGTGTTTATTTACACTGCATTTACCTGCCAGTGCCTCAAACATATTAGACTTACACTCTGCAAAGCCAAAAGATGTTTAAAAGTGAAAAGTGGTCATCAGACAATCCAACTGGAAATTAAGTCTTTTCCTTCCTGCTCACTAAGGTCAGACACGAACATAACAGCACAAAAAGCAGCAGCAAAAACTTCACTAGGCACCGCACCTCCCAGACATGTATCACTTCATTAATATTTCAACACAGGCATTTTGATCATGTTCTCCCTCCATGCCTCTCTGCCAGTCAACGGCCTAATTGACCCAACATCTGACAGCCCGCTCAAAGCACTCGAAACACTAAACAGCCGACAAAGAAAACTCCCTTAGACCTTCCCATCACTGTCTCTCCCTCTTGAATCTAGATTTAGGGATTCAAAAATCCCCAAAGCTTTACTAATATGACCCACATTAACATTTCCCCCATGGTGTCGTCCTCACAGTGCGAGGGGTTGATTGGGTTTAATCATGTGCTGTGTGAAGAGCGCTCCCGGGCTTCAGTGTTCAAACATGTTGGCAGATGACAGACAGTAGGTGTAAAATGGAAATATCAGTGTGATAACGGGAGCTAATGGGAGCCGTATTGATCTGACATGACAAGGGCAATGTGACAGAACGGAGATACACAATCAGTCATTCAAATCCACCACAATGTGCCCCATCCAGACTCAAGACCTCACTGCACAGTGGGGGAGCATGCACGTGTCTGTGCCTCGCTTCATAAACTATGAGGGGCCATGAGGGACAATATTCAGAATAACCTCTCACATTCACATATGAAACCAATATCATTCACACACACAACTGAAAACCACACACACACAACTGAAATGCTCTCACAAACACAACTAAAAACCATACATGCACACAACTGAAAACCAAACACACACACACACACAACTGAAAACCATTCACACAGACAATGAAAACCACACACGCACACAACTGAAAACCATACACGCACAAAACTGAAAACCTCACACACACACACACACTGGAGAAATGATTCCATAAAAACAGCAGAAAATTTCAGTAGAACCGGAACACATTTCAGTAGAAAACTGGAAGGCGGAGTTATACAGGGAAGTGTAAATGGGGGGAAATCGCACGGATGTCTTCCCAACAACCTACAAATAATTTCGTTGAGGCAGCGACTTTACTCAACACCATTTTGGCCTTACTGAGACCATAAGAGCAATGACAAATGCAACAACATTCGGGCAGCAACCAGTCATTGCAACTCTGAGTGCAGAAACACTGGATAACCACTTGGCATCCCTTTTTCATCAGGCCAACACAACATGCTGCGTCCAGCTACAGCTCTGGTCAGAAGAAGATAGCCCCTCAGAAAGCGTCCCGTTACCATATTAACTCACTTACCGGCATACTTGCATGCATAGCGAGAGAGGACAGGAAGGAGAAGAAAAGACTTAAATTACAGCATGACAGAGAATAAACTGCTGTATAATAATTGTGTGGATATTTCAAACCTTTCCCCAGATGATCGGAATGACTCGTTTCACTGTGCTGACCTGTCTCGTCAGTGTGCTGCCAATAACCTTCTTTCACTGCAGTGTTTTCAGTTATGTATCCTATCATTTTGACAACACTGTAGTGATCATGTGGTTAGGTTAAGGCACAAAAACACCTGGCTATTGTTATGAAAAGATCATGTTTTGGCTTGAAATCGTTGGCTTTGGTCACACAATCTCTGCTGGGAACACAGTGTGAGAAAAGTTCACATTCATATCTGGGAAATCATGGATGTTTGACATACATCTTCACCCCAGCAGCACAGAAGACAATAAGCACAGTTTCAAGATGGACACCCAATATTAGTGTCATCACCTCAGTGTCTTTCCAAATGTCTCCCCTTCTGTTCCTGAGATACAATGTTGATTGATGACCAGAGAAATGTTTTTGTAGAACATTTTATTGTCACAGTGGAGCTGACCTTTGGCCTTTTGGATAAAAAATATCAGTACTAACTCTAACCTACAAAAATATGTCATGTGAGGTCACAGTGACTTTGACCTTTAAACTTTGGCCAAGTCAGAGTGGACATTTGTGCCAAGTTGGAGGAAACTTCCTTCTTGGCTTCTTCAGATTTTGCATTTAGAGGACTGAAACGGACGCAAGGCCCCAGTGACCTGACTTTTGAACACCAAAATCCAATCAGTTTATCTTTAAGTCCAAGTGGATATCTGCATAAAATCTGAAGGAATTTCCTCACGGTTTTCCTAAGATCCTGCGTTCACACGAATGAGTCAGGTAAAAGGTCACAGTGACCTTGACCTTTGACCCCCAACATCTAATCAGTTCATCATTAAATGAATGCTATGGTCAGATGTTTAAGAATTCCCTCAAGGTGTTCACACATTCATAAGAATGACCTGAAAAATAAAAATGTAATGACTTTGGCTATGACTATCACTGGCACAGTGACACACAAGAAAAACTGTTACCAACACAGCAATGACTCTATGAAACAACTGGTTTTGTTGTTTGTTGGTGTAGAACAGTGCTGGGAGCTTTTGCATGGTAGAGCTGATGCACTGATGTGCAAGACTGGGTGTATAAGGGTGGGTGTAACATTACGGATTACTTTTAGTTTAGATGTTTACATCAATTTTTGGCATATTTAGGGCCAACACTAATAAAACCATCAGACTTGAATATTGTGCTTTCTGAAAAGTGACTTAGGTATCAAACCACTTTTTTGTTGTTTTTTTTAGCACAAATAACATTCGTTTTCTTACCATTCAACCGTGTTAGTTGCAAAGGCTATCAATAGTGTCTTGACAACCTGACAATATGTGACGGCAAATGCAATGACTGCAAACCTGATGCACTGTGACATCCGCTTAGAGCTGCTGTGACACCAGCTATTACAAGCACCAACACATGATTTATGGTGGGGACTTAAAGTTCACTTAGGGAGACATAAACAGCATGCAAATAAATGCCACACAGCAATGGCATTGTCAAAAGGATACAAGAAACTACACGCCCCATGCCAATCACCAATTAGGATCAATGTCCTTTCAGATAAATGGGGTATGATCGGGTCAGGAGTGGTTATAGCCATGTCTGCAGGAGGAAGGTGACATTTGCAAACAGTGAGTACGGACTGAGGATGGACCATGAAAAATGGATACACTAATGTAGTTTTGTGGGAATGGAGCGATGATGCTTGACAAACTGTGTTTAACATGTCATAGCAGCATCAGTCAGCAATTAGCACAGTGACATTAGAATGATCAGGGGTGTCTGTGTTGCACCAGCCACTTTCATCAAAGTTGTGGCTTGAACAGACATATGTAAATGAACATATTTTGTCTTGTCCCTGTTTTTTTTTACATGCTTCACAAGTGGGCTACAAAGACACCTCACAGTGTGTGTGCAGGGAGACTGCAACAGGTGAGCAGTGCCTTATTGGCCTTTATGGGATCTGACAGTGGAGAGATGACAGGGCATGAAGAGAGAGAGACTGGGAAGATATGCAACAGGACTTGAACCAAGGAAGTTGCAGCTGATGGTCAGTACATTAGAGCCGTGGCTCGCCAATTTTTTTACACGTCGCATGTGTTTGTTAGTAAAAACAGACACTGAAATTGGTGTTTAGATTATTACATTGACTCTATAAAACCTTTTACTGCAGTTTAAAAGTCTCTCAGAGGAAGTCTGTTTTACTCCAACCCTCCTGCTTCCATTGCAAAATAAAAGCCCTCTGACAACGTGTCTGTGGACAGAATCCCTTCAGTCGCTGACACAAGGCATTTTATTTTGAAACATTTGCAGGACTATGTTGTCGCCAATGCAGGAGCTTGTGTAACCCTTATTACGATTGTGACGGCCTCACTAATCTGTGCCTCTCTCCTCAGCTCTTTCCTTTGCTGCAGCCCCAGAGTAGTTGGGCCGTCTAAATGGCTGGCCACACCTATAGGCGGGGCCTACCTCTATAAAAGGGCTGCTGGAGTCACTCTGCTCTCTCTCTGGTGGTTGAGCAGCTGACGCCACATGGCCGACATGGTTTAGTTAGTTTGGTTTGTTCTTTGTTTGTTGCGCACACACACACACACCTCATTCCACCTCACACACTGATCTACGGATATGCACCTTATTTTCCTTTTAATTATGTTCAGTTAAATAAACATCTCCTTATTCCCTGGCAAACTTTGTGTGGACTCTCTCTTTGTTGCAAACCAGTGAGCCAGGTTTGTAACAAATGGGGGCTCGTCCGGGATCTTTGGATCCTTGTTAAAGTAATGTTATGCTTCGAAGGCTTCTACAGTTAGGGGTTTTCAGTAAGGCCTCAGAAAATTCTTTGCTTTGGTAAGTACATTGTTTCTGTGTATTGTGGAAAGCTGTAGCCTAGATAAGCATGGTCTTGAGGGAGTCCTCCACATGGTTTGAGTCAGTGTGTATTGGTGTTCAGGTTCTCAGTTGGTCACACCAGTAAGTAGTTGTTAACCTGCCTGAGTTTTGATTTTCTTTAATTTTGGTTTGCTCTGATCTGGTGCAAGTAGGACAGCCCAGTTAGTGGAACTACTTTCCCGTTAGGTATCAGAACGACGTCCATGCGTGGACTCGTTGTTTGTTATTTTAGTTTGTTATTTTTGTGCATTAGTATGGCCACAGCAGTTTTGCTATGGGTACACCTCCGTGACTGTCTAGGTAGGTCACCATTTTAATGGTTGCCTGGCCGAGTCATTGGGCTTTGTGTTTAAATCTCCCACCAGCGCTTTTGCATGAAGACTAGGGTTGAGATAGACAGCTAGTTTCCTGGTCAGGCAGTTAGCTAGGGGAGAAGATGTTCCACATTGTGGCTGTCGCACTAGGTCTTTTTTTTTTTTTTTGTAGTGTGGTTGTGGCAGGTTAACTTATTAGATTTCTTCAGGTTCATGGCAGGGAAACTTTAAGTGTTGATTTAGTTGGTCTGAGTGGGTCAGTAATTGTTCAATAATGTCTGTAGAGGATTTTTTGGAGCGTCCCAGTGAGGCCCTGTTAGAGGCCTGCACTAAAGACCAGCTGATGACAGTGGCAGAGCATTTTGAAATTGAAATCCTCAGTCAGTGGCGTAAAGATCGCATGTTGTGTGAGATAAAAGAGGGTTTGGTTCAGCTGGGGGTTTTGTCAGCTGCAGTTAAAGGTGGTGACTCTCAGAGTGCAGGTTCTCCTCCAGTCAGTCTTCCTGCGCAGCCAGGGAAGTTTGTGAGGCCTGTAGCTGGGGCTGGGGTGCCTTTGACTTTTGAGCAACAAAAAGAGTTGTTAACTTTGCAGCATTCATTAGAGTTGGAGAGGGACAAAGTTATCCGTGCACAGGAGTATGCTGTTGAGATGGAGAGGTTAAAATGTAATCTGAGGCTGCGTGAGGCTGAGCTAGAGCAGGTGAAGGAGCGTCAAAATCTAGAGCGTTACAAGCTGGAGTTGGTTAAGGAGGGGAAGATTCTTGATCCCCCATTTGGTAAGGAGGAACAGGGTGCTGATATTTCTCCCAAGTTCAATGTTTCTGGTTCTTTGCGATTGATGCCCAAGTTTTCAGAGAAGGACCCAGATACATTCTTCTTGCTTTTTGAGAGGTTGGCTAGAAACAGACAGTGGAGTGACTCTGAGCAGACCCTCCTGTTACAGTGTGTATTGACGGGAAAAGCGCAGGAAGCTTTTGCTGCTTTACCCTATCAGACAGTGACAACTATCTTAAGGTAAAAGTGGCAGTATTAAAGGCATATGAATTAGTACCTGAGGCTTATCGGCAGAAATTCAGAGGTGCAAGAAAACATGAGAAAGAGACTTATGTTGAGTTTGCATGTGAATTGTACACTCTTTTTGGCCGTTGGCGGTTAGCCTCTGAAGTTCAAACTTTTGAACAGTTGTGTGAACTACTTTTGTTGGAGCAGTTTAAGGAAACTCTCCCTGAGCGCATGGCTACCTATTTGGGGGAGCGAAATGCCAAGACGTTGACTGAGGCTGCTGTTATGGCGGATGACTATGCATTGACTCACAAAGGTCGGGGTGATATTGGCCGCAGGGTTAGTGGTGTTACTATTTCCCATCACAAAGGCTCAAATGAGCTCTCTCATTCCAAGTCAGGAAATGGTGGCAGGTTTGAGTTTGGTCGAACTTGCAACTATTATTTGGGGAAAGGTCATTGGAAAGCTGAATGTCCAGTCTTAAAAGCCAAGCACAAGTCTCAACACCATCCTGTTAAACCAGCTACCTTGGCTGTTCCAGTTCGGTTGAGAGAGAACATGTGTGAGAAGGCTGAGGCTATTGCTGCAGTTCAGCAGCACACCAAGCCGTCAGCAGTAGCGGCTCATGTCTCGACTGAGCCTCTGCCTCCCTCTGAGGAACTCCCAGTGGCCTCCTCTGGAGATTTCCATGGGTCTGACCTGACTGAGGAAATCGATCCAGGTTACCGGAAACATGTCAGCGATGGGTTTGTATCCTTGGTGGGGGATGCTAAGCAAATTCCTGTTAAAATCTTGAGAGATTCTGGGGCTCTAGATTCTTTTATCTTGGCATCAGTATTGCCCTTTTCATCAGACACTGCCACTGGGGACTTTGTGTTGGTGAGGGGAATGGGTTTGACTGTGTTTCCTGCACTCCTGCATACTGTCGTTCTCTCCACAGACCAGGTGAAAGGGGAAGTGGCCCTCGCGGTTCGGCCAGAACTTCCAATCCGGGGTGTGCAAGTGATTCTGGGGAACGATCTAACTGATGGTCCGTTTCAGGAGGTATCCCCCTCCCCAGTGGTTACTTGCTCTCCTTCCATGGATCAGGTTGAGGGTAACGACCAACAGCAAGTTTTTCCAGCATGTGCTGTCACTAGAGCTCAAACACTGTCAAACCAGAATAAGTGGGAGGTTAAAAAGGGAAGAGCTTCTGCAAAGGTTCGGTTTCCTTTACCTGCCTTTCCTTTGTCTGGTTCTCGTACTGAGTTAATACAGGAGCAGCAGGAGGATCCTGCTTTGTCTGAGCTGTTCCAGCAGGTATGTCCCGTGGAGGAGGTGGAGAGTGTGGCACATGGCTATTTCCTTAATGATGGCATTTTGGTGAGAAAGTGGTTGCCTCAGAGTGACACATTTATTGGTGATGCCATTTTTCAAATTGTGGTCCCCACTAAGTTGCGGGCTGGCGTGTTGAAAACTGCACATGATATGGTAGCGGGGCATGTGGGAGTTAGAAAGACCTACGATAAGATTTTGCGGTACTTCTATTGGCCTCGGTTGAAAAAAGATATATCGGCTTACATCAAAACCTGTCACACTTGCCAGTTAACAGGAAAACCAAATCAGTCTATCAAACCAGCTCCTTTGCAGCCCATATCAGTGGCTAGTCAACCTTTTGAGCATTTGTTGATTGACTGTGTTGGTCCTTTGCCCAAGTCCAAGTCTGGTAGCCAGTATCTCTTCACAGTGATGTGTCAAACTACCAGATATCCATCTGCTTTTCCTTTGCGCAACATCACTGCCAAGTCTGTTATGAAAGCCTTAACTCAGTTTATTTCTGTTTTTGGCATTCCTAAGGTCATTCAGAGTGATCAAGGGTCAAATTTTACATCAGGGATGTTTGCAGGCTTGTTAAAAAAGCTGCATATGAGACATTCTCAGTCATCTGCCTACCATCCTGAAAGTCAGGGAGCCATTGAACGGTTCCATCAAACATTAAAGTCACTGTTGCGCTCGTATTGCACTGAGCTGTGTGGGGATTGGGAGGAAGGTCTGCCGTGGCTAATGCTGGCTGCTCGTGAGGTTACTCAGGAGAGTACTGGTTTCAGCCCAAATGATCTGGTGTTCGGTCACACCGTCTGCGGCCCTCTGGCTGTGTTGCATGCTGACTGGAAGAAGCCGCCACCTCCATCAGATCTGCTTGAGTATGTTAATGGGTTCAAGAGGCGGTTGCATGAGGCAGGTAAAACAGCTAGAATAAATCTAGAAAAGGCTCAGGAGAGGATGAAGACTTTGTATGATCGCCGAGCTGAGGTCCATGTCTTTAGCCCAGGGGATCAGGTCCTGGCTAACCTCCCAGTAGTCGGTTCTCCTTTTCAGGCGAGGTTTTTGGGCCCTTACTCAGTGGTGCGTCAGGTTTCAGATGTAAATTATCTGATCTCCACCCCTGATAGACGGAAGTCCACTCAATTGTGTCATGTTAATCTGCTTAAACCTTACTTTCCGCGTTCCTGTGGGGGTGATGCCTCAGGGGACATAAGGCCAGTGGCGCTGGTGAGTTCAGTAGGTGTGGTGCCCTCTTCCTTGAACAAAGATGGGGAGGAGATGGATCCAGATGACTGTGTGATGCAAGGCCGGCTCAAGAACTCAGTCATTGTGCAACTTGGATAAGTTGCTTGAACATCTGTCTGAGGTGCAACAGCAAGAGTTGTCTAGCCTTATTTTGTCTTTCCCCTCACTGTTCTCAGACACGCCCACACGAACTCATCTCATTCAGCATGACATCGAAGTGGGTAACGCTGAGCCAATTCGCCAGCGGTTCTACCGGGTTTCGCAAGAGAAACGCATGCAGTTGGAGTCAGAGGTGAAGTACATGCTAGCGCATGACATTGCACAGCCCTCCAGTTCTAGCTGGGCCTCTCCCTGTGTGTTAGTTGGTAAGCCTGATCAAACCTTCAGACCCTGTACAGATTTTCGCAAAATTAATAATATCACTAAGCCAGACTCCTTTCCACTGCCTCGTATGGAGGATTGTGTGGACCAGGTGGGCGCAGCGAGGTTTGTGAGTAAATTTGATCTTTTAAAGGGTTATTGGCAAGTCCCATTGTCTAAGAGAGCACAAGAAATTGCTGCATTTATCACTCCCTCAGGTCTTTATTCCTACATGGTTATGCCATTTGGGCTGCGTAATGCACCAGCAACGTTTCAACGCTTGATGAATAAAGTCGTAGCGGGGTTGGAAGGATGTGCAGTATATTTGGATGATGTAGTAATTTACAGTGACACATGGAAGGAGCATTTAGACCGCACCCGTGCCTTGTTTGACCGGCTGGCTTGGGCAAATTTGACCGTAAATCTGGCCAAGTGCGAATTTGCCAGAGGTACAGTGACGTATTTGGGGAAAGTGGTTGGACAGGGTCAGGTCCGTCCTGTGAGAGCCAAGGTTCTGGCCATTGATGGGTTTCCGACGCCGTCTACCAAGAAGGAGCTAATGCGTTGTTTAGGCATGGTAGGGTATTACAGGGGATTCTGTAAGAACTTTTCCACAGTAGTGGCTCCTTTAACCAACCTGTTAAGTTCCAAGGTGAAGTTTGAGTGGACTCCTCAATGTCAACGTGCATTTGAAAATGTAAAAGGTCTAATTACTTCTGCTCCTGTCTTGGCAGCTCCCCGGCTCAACGAACCCTTCCAGCTGCAAGTAGACGCCAGCAATGTGGGTGCTGGGGCCATACTTCTGCAGTCTGGTCCAGATGGTGTGGACCACCCAGTTAGCTTCTTTTCTAGGAAATTTAATTCTCATCAACTAAATTATTCTGTGGTGGAGAAGGAGGCTCTGGCCCTCATTTGGGCTTTGCAGCATTTTGAGGTTTACGTGGGTGGTGGAGACCTTTGACTGTGTATACTGACCACAATCCACTGACCTTCCTCCATTCCTTGCAGAACCCAAACCAGCGGTTGATGAGATGGTGCCTGTTCCTCCAGCCTTTCAACCTAGACATTCGTCATTTGAAGGGGTAGGCAAATGTCGTCGCTGATGCTTTGTCCCGCGCGGTATCTCCATAGTGCGCTTTCCTTGATAGTCCATTTGTGTTTATGCTGTGCCTTGTACTTTCAGGCACCACAGTTCAGTGACGAGTGTAGCTGGCGGGGTGTTGGGTAATGTGGTGATAGTATGTCAATATTATATATGTATTTTGTATCACATCTGGATGTGAGGAACCCCTTGGGCCCTCATTCTTATGGGAGGGGGTGTGACGGCCTCACTAATCTGTGCCTCTCTCCTCAGATCCTTCCTTTGCTGCAGCCCCAGAGTAGTTGGGCCGTCTAAATGGCTGGCCACACCTATAGGCGGGGCCTACCTCTATAAAAGGGCTGCTGGAGTCACTCTGCTCTCTCTCTGGTGGTTGAGCAGCTGACGCCACATGGCCGACATGGTTTAGTTAGTGTGGTTTGTTCTTTGTTTGTTGCGCACACACACACACACACACACACCTCATTCCACCTCACACACTGATCTACGGATATGCACCTTCTACAATTCTACAATTTCATTTAGCAGACGCTTTTATCCAACGACGTCACAACGACACAACGACACAAGCAAGAATTTAGACTTAAGGAAAAAACCTTCAGTAAGTGCAAAAAGTACTTCAGGTGTGATTGGTCACAGGTATTGCCGTCTGGTGGCAGAAGAAGTGCCGCACAACCCCCCCCCCCCTTTTTTTTTTTTGAAACCAAAGTAATAGTAGTAGCAGTAGCGATCTCAGCATCTGAGATTCAACAATCTCAGTATCACTACTTACGATGACAGTCAACATACAACATCACACAACTTTGTCAGTGCTAGATAATCATTAGGTGCTGGGTTTTGGACCTTCTGACTTAATTTACCCCAAAGGGCAAAGCGGAGAAGAGTCAGGTTAAGTGCCTAGGTGTTCTCGGAACAAATGAGTTTTCAATTGTCTCTTAAAAGTAGAAAGGGAGTCAGCAGAACGCACAGAGTTTGGAAGTTTGTTCCACCATTTGGGAACAACAGAAGAGAAGAGTCTGGCTAGAGATTTAGAGCCGTGCTGGGGTGGAAGCACCAGGCGTCTTTCGCATGCAGAGCGTAGTGGGCGAGAAGGAGAGTAGACCTGCATCAGGGATTCCAGGTAGGCTGGAGCAGTTCTTGTGATTGTTTTGTAAGCCAAGAGAAGTGCTTTGAATTTGATTCTGGCTGCCACTGGAAGCCAGTGAAGAGAAATTAGCAGCGGGGTGACATGTGCTCTTTTGGGCTGGTTGAAGACCAGACGTGCTGCTGCATTCTGGATCATCTGAAGAGGTTTGAATGAGCATGCAGGGAAGCCTGCCAGAAGAGAGTTGCAGTAGTCAATGCGTGAGATCACAAGAGCCTGAACCAGAAGCTGTGTGGCCTGTTGGGTCAGGAAGGGTCTGATCTTCCTGATGTTGTAGAGGGCATAACGGCAAGACCGAGAAACTGAGGCCACATGAATCTTAAAGGTCAGCTGGTCATCAATCATGACACCCAGGTTTCTGGCTGAGTTTGTGGGCACAAGTAGGCTCGAGTCAAGTTGGACACTGATCTGAGGCTGAACAGATGGACAAGCTGGAAAGACCATGAGTTCGGTCTTAGACAGATTTAGCTGAAGGTGGCGTTCCTTCATCCATGTGGAGATATCAGCCAGACACGCTGATATCCGAGCTGAGACCGTTCTGTCATCAGGTGGAAAGGAGAGGAAGAGCTGAGTGTCATCAGCATAGCAGTGGTAGGAGAAACCGTGGGAGCGGATCACTGCACCGAGTGAGGTGGTGTACAGAGAGAAGAGTAGGGGACCAAGCACCGACCCCTGAGGAACCCCTGTTGATAGGCCATGTGACCTAGACACCTCTCCTCGCCATGACACTCTGAAGGATCTGCCTGTGAGGTAGGACTTGAACCACCATAGGACAGAACCTGAGATGCCGAGCTCAGAGAGTGTGGAGAGGAGGATTTGATGGTTCACCGTGTCAAAGGCAGCAGACAGGTCCAGCAGCAGTAGGACAGAGGATTGACCAGTCGCTCGAGCCAGTCTCAGTGACTCAGTGACTGACAGGAGTGCAGTCTCAGTGGAATGGTCACACCTGAAGCCAGACTGAAAGGAGTCAAGTAGGTTGTTGTTCCGCAAGTGTTCAGAGACCTGGTTAAATACTGCGCGCTCCAGTATTTTCGACAGAAATGGTAGAAGTGAGACTGGCCTGTAGTTTTCAACCTGGGCGGGGTTGAGATTAGGCTTTTTGAGCAGTGGGGTGACATGGGCTTGCTTAAAAGTAGCAGGAAAAGTGCCAGTTTTTAGGGAGGAATTGACAATGTGTGTGTGATTGCAGGTTTGATAGTGGGCAGGATGGTCTGCAGGATGCGGGTGGGTATTGGATCGAGAGGACATGTTGTAGGTTTTGAGCTCAGAAGAAGTCTGGAGACCTCATCCTCGGTCAGAGGAGTGAAAGAGCAGAGTGAAGCAGCAGTAGTGGATTTGAGCTGACTGGGCCCATCAGGCTCAGAGAACTGGTTGCTGATTGCAGCCACCTTTTCAGTGAAAAAGGAGGAGAACATGTCTAGAGTCAGTGTAGGGGAAGGCTGAGCAGCTGGAGGAGAAAGCAACGAGTTAAACACCATAAACAGTTTTCTGGAGTCAGTAGCAGCACAGATCTTGTTCTGATAGAAGGCTTTCTTAGCGGACTGCAAGGAAGAGGTAAAGGAAGCAAGTTTCTGTTTGTATGAGGACAAATCAGTGGGTTCTTGGGATTTACGCCACTTTCTTTCTGCTGCCCTGAGTCCAGTTCTTTGTTCTCTCAGGACTTCAGAGAGCCATGGACTTGGTTGTTTTTTCTTGGCTGGTTTGGACACCAGGGGGCAGAGTTTGTCCAGAGAGGATGCCAGAGAGGAACAGAGTGTTTCTGTAGGCTCATTAACAGAAAGTGAGGAGAAGTGTGAGTGGTCAGGCATGGCAGAGCTCACCTCATCAGACAGCTGTGCTGCTGTGAGGGACTTATGGTTTCTTATTTTCCTTTTAATTATGTTCAGTTAAATAAACATCTCCTTATTCTCTGGCAAACTTTGTGTGGACTCTCTCTTTGTTGCAAACCAGTGAGCCAGGTTTGTAACACGATGTTATAACATGAGTACAGGTAAGTAATGGTGAATGCTAAGAGATGGACCAGTAACAGAAGACTATCAGGTAGTGAGAGCCCTGGTGGTTGAGCAATCAAAAGACACAGGCAATGGTTTAAGGTTTTTTTTGTGTGGCCACTTGTTATTATTAACCAATAACATAATGAAAATACAACAGTTGTTGCAAGGCATTCAATGAAAAATAACAAACTAAAATAATAAAGCCGGCAAAAGAAAAACCCTTTGAGTCCCAAAGTTACCGTTGGGGCCCTTGTTTCTTCAGATCTGTGTCAAGTGTATCAGTGTATCAGTGTATGTTTGTTCTATCCTACCACACAGTCCGTGAGAAAGGGGGAAGGAAGGAATTCTTCTCCACTCTCAGAGTTCAATATCAGTAGTTTCAATGCGGCTCGCCACCCAGCTCACGCTGGGAATCTACGGATCTGGGATCTGGAAACAATCTCTGGATCTCTGGAAACTTCACACGAAACCAGCTGAAGCTCTCCACTGGACGGTGGGATGTGGCTGGGACGTCATCTAATGATGTCACAAGGGGAAAAAAAAACCTGACCTACAAAGAGGTCAAAGGAAATCCCAATAGCATGTTGATTATCACCGAACAATAATAATGCTTCACATTAATTGGGTCAAATCAAGCTCTCAAAAGGTTCAGTTGTACAACAAAATCTTCAAATATTAGCTTGCAGTTGTGTAACCATAAACACATTTAAAGTGCATTTAATAATTAAATTCAAGTCCTGTAACTACATTAATAACTGTTTAAAGACCTTAACCAGTCTTTATTACATTAACAACTAGGAAAATATCATTTTTCAAAAACAAAAAAAAATATTGCATAGTACCCTTTAATTTTTGTAGAAAACTGCATTAAATTCAGAGAAACTCATGGTAACTTAGAGGCATTAAGGCCTACTGTGCTTATATCTCCCCTTGCACCGGTAACAATGAGAAACTGCACCAAACATTCACCTCTGCATTTACCATAAGCACACACACACACATCAGTAGTCTCACCATCATCTTATTTTTTCAACACATGTAGTGAACGACAGTTTAGAAAAATATTCGGAATCAAACAGCTATAAAACACAATAAAACGATAATTTGCATATGACACCAAATGAGCTACGTGGCTATACACAAGTCAATGGGCCATTAGCATCACAACACACAGTCTATGGTGGTTATAGTACCATTAGCACCTTTTTTCATGGCTATCTGCGCAGATTAACGCGACTTTTAACTGCTTTACACACAACCACACAGGTTACACATGAATATAAAATGCATTCCAGGTTAACCAAACAGGTTAAAGGGTATTTTCACTCACCGAGTGATCAAGCTAGGAGCACAGTTTCAGCATTTACCCTCGCCAGGTCGGTGGAAATCATCCGGTCTCACGGAGCTCTACAAAGTTTAATATGTTAACAATATACCGGTCAACCAGTGCTTAACTTCATCGGGAATTACTACAACTCAGTTTGGAACATTATTTTCATGTCTTACCCCGTGGATGGCAACAGGTTTACTCGCGGTTTGGATCAGGTAGCACATGAGGCAGCAGAGGTAAACATGACCGCAGAACCGGAAGAGAAGACCGGACGTGACCCTACGGGGTTGATCACCTGAGCCAAGAGGGATTCACTGATTGGGTTGTTCTACGTAGCCCTCTGCAGCAACTCTCTTTTTTTCCTTTTTTCTCTCTATTTCTCATTTTCTCCATTTTAACCACTTTTAACTCAGGTTTTAACAGTTATTGGTGCATATAAATTAATTTCAATGATATTTCAAAAATAAAATGAACTATTTATGAATCATCTATTTATTCCAAAATAAAATGAACTGCTTTTAGAATTTTTAATGACTTTTTTCATTAAATCACAAATAAAAGGAATTATTTTAAAGGAATAGTTTCAACAAAATAATGTCACTTTATAGCCAGGCTACACTTGCAAGACTTTATAAATGAGTGAATTTTGTGCTGTCACTAGAATACAACACTCTTAACAGCACACAGCAAACCCGCATGAATGAACACCACAAGCATGAAACACCCCGCAGTTCGGCGGGTATGCTGTCATGCACTGCTGACGCGTGCTGTGTGAAACGGGCCTAACAAAACTTTTGTGCTCCATGTGCAGGAAGTGCCCAACCTAGAAAACAGGATGTCAATCAAATGTCCTGTAAGAGTCTGCTGTTGTTGTTGTTGTAATTGGTGGTGGTGTTGTTGATGTTGTTGACAGCTCACACATTATGTCTAATTCCCTTCATTCCCATAACCATAACATAGTAAAAACAACACTATCTATAGACATAAATATACACTCTGATGCCATTTTTTTTTCAAGCTGGAAGCTACTGTGGGGCTTGATCACCAATCAAATGAGAACTACGCTCCTCACTTTGTAATTACTCGAACACACTCTGCCCTGCTGCTAAATACACACACACACACAAACTCACACACACATAATGAGAGAGTAATTAGTAGAATGTGCCCTGCCCTGTTGTTTAATCAGAGAGAAGACCCTGTTTGACCGTCCACCTCTCATCATCCCACAGTCATAATCAAAAAGCAAGAGACACAATCAGCATGTGCTGAAAGATTCTCTCTCTCTCTCTCTCTCTCTCACACGCATGCACACACACACACACACATTAAATTCCACATCGTCTGTACAATACAGTCTCCTTCATAAGCAAAACCATTAAAACAAATTTGGCAAAACACCTGTATGTAACTCAGTAAAATTGTGTGTGTGTGTGTGTGTGTGAGAGAGAGAGAGAAAGGGCATGTCTGTGTGTGTCTTATTACTTGCTATCGGTAACAGCATGATGGCTAAACACCTGCTAAGTCCTGACCTCCATGTACCTGTCACTGCAAAACAAGCTGTTCTCTCCCTCTCCTCCATCCTCCACTCCTCCTACTTGTTACCTCACTTGCTCTCTTTCTCCCCTCCTTTTCCTCCTCTCATAACAGGCCTGCCAGTCGTTCTCATCTCTTCCTTTTGATCCCTCGTTCCCTCCCTGGTGTATGTCCTTCTCTGCTCCATCTGTTCTTGGCTATGTAACTGAGGGATCATTCTCTACAGCCTCTCTACCCCTCCAGGCTTTTTTCCTCCCATTTCAATTTTATTCTTTTTATTTTATTATACGTTTTTGATTATTTGATCTGTAGTTTTTTTTAATGCCCTTTGAACCCAAATAATGACCAGCTTGGAATGTAAATTCTCAAATAAACTCTAAAATGCAGGTTTGGTCTAAAAAGTACACCTAAAGAAATGGGATAACTAGCATAACAACCTCAAAGACATATGCCTCTGCAAGCCAGTCAATAACTGTTTACATCCATGTCTGTGAAAACATAGATGCTTCAAACCAACATGATCTCATTCCAACTCGTCACATGATGCCGCTCTGTCAGTGACCCTCTGTGTCTACTTATGATGTTTTAGGTATCCTTATGCATCAGCTGTTTACGCTCCGGGCCACCGTTACCTTGATATCAACAAATGCACATGGATGGATGATGCTGCATAGTTCTTATGTTCCCACAACAGCACATGGCAACCAACATGGACTATCACCATGGTTAGGATTAGGCAACAAAGTTGCAGATGGTAAGGTTTAGGCAAAAGAGGCACATGGTAAGGTGTAGAGAAAAAACCCCACTCATATTTACACCAGAGGCGAACTCCAGACTCCCACTGTTTGTAGGACCCATCCCTCACCACACCTGTCCAGCCTATAAGCATGCATGCACTTTAGATATTAATTGGTTACTGGCTGCATTATTACCTGACTCTGTCCTTCAGCATTTCATGTGCACACAACCTGTTCAGTCCAGTGATGCTGCCCATGCAAGTTGCATGTGGATGCACCAAGTGCTGTCCAGCTGTCTGCCGGCGAATAAAAACAACACCACTGGTTCTGTCCAGCCGCATTTCAGGAGGACACAGAAAGTGTCCAATGTAGAGCATCTCTACTCGAAGAGTAGATGTATCTGATGCGTTTGGAGTGAGAATGGCAGAAACATGGTAAATGGTCTGCACTTGTAAAGCACTTGTCTAAGATTCTGACCACTCAAAGTGCTTTTAAGGTCCAGACACATGGCCAAAAAGTTACACATGAACACTTCAAACCCACTGCCAACCAGCTTGTATGTTCTTGTGGGAGGAAATACCCCTCCACACCTGCAGAAAGTGGTCATCTACAGACTGTCTTGATGCTAGTTAGCCAGTAAACAAATTGAACTTGTCCTGCAATACTTGAATTTTGCAGTCTTTAACTAAGACTATCTTTCCCTTAACCCAGAGCTTTGAGTGCCAAAACAGACCCATAAAAAAAACTAAATCATGCTTAACATTCACTGAATTAGTTTAGGAAGGAAACTTTGCAATTTGCTCGTTAACTTAATTAACAATTTTCCTACAATGCTGTGTAATCCAGGCAGCAATTCTATCAAAACATATTTATTATTGTAAATTAAAATCATATATGAACAGGCTGACACCACACATGGATGTAAATCTGCCGTTCTTACATGTCCTCATTAAAACTTAAAGTGATAGTGTTTCTATTAACACAGATGTATTTGTGTGTATTGAGCTCAATATCTCCCATGTATCCAAATAAGTTTCATTTGCATAAACCACTATTTATAATTTTGTTCAAGCAAATAAAAAATAAGAAAAGCAGTTTTCCAGAGTTATAAAACGGAACAACACACATGCAACCAGCTGTGTTTCCTTCAGTAAAGAGGGGGTTGCTGTATTGTGTGAATTTACCCTCTCTGTCTCCCTCTACACAGAGCCTTTGATGCTGATCCGATATGTATTTTCCTCACAATGCCTCAGCATATTCTGACATCTGATAGTTACATAACCATAAAAACAGGCAAGCGAGGTGTCCTCACTTTTGCTCTCTCTCACTGGCTCTATACACACACTTCCACACACACCCCTACACACACACACACAGCTCTTGAGTATGACAGAGGGTAGGGGAGAGTGGAGCAACCCACAGAGGTCTATTTCCATTTCTGGGCTCTCCCTAACATTCTCAGAGGAGAAAGAGATAGATAGATAGAGAGAGAGAGAGAGAGAGAGAGAGAGAGAGAGAGAGAGAAAGGATGGCACAAAAACTGAAGGAACAAATTCAGGAGAGAAAACAGAGCATGGAGTTACAAAAAAAGAAAAGCCTGTAGGAAGAAAAAGAAGTTGCCATATTTAGTGCGGGGTTTAGTGGAACTATGGTTTGGGTTTCCTGTCAGCACAGCCTGGATTAGCCTGCTGTTCCTCTTCTTAAAAAAAGCCTGCTGCTAGACCAATCTTTCATTTCCACGTTTCATGTTGCTTTCACTCACTCTGAAGTAAAGCCAGGAGATGCCTTCACCTGCTCAAAAGCATTGAACAGTGCAAACACTGATGACGTGTTTGTGTTTGTGCGTGGAAGTTGATTCTTGCTTTTTCTCCACTTAAAGCTTTCAGACCTCTTTATCTTCCTCAGGGAAAGGAGTCATCTTTTGATCTAAGCATTTACTTTGGTCATTTCAATTTGTCACTGAATTTATATTGGGTAATGGAGTAGTGCTGTTGAAACACAAAGAAACTTAAAGTTTCCACGTGTCACCTCCATAATAATGTACAAAGTTACTATCCATGATTTGCAGAAATGTACAGATTTCACACAAACGCCAACATTTTTTTTTTTTTTACCGTTTCATCATCATCTAAACACCCATATGAAGATATAGTTACCAGTACATTTCAAGTGTGTGTATGTAATTATTGACATCCACACAAGGTACAGCATTGAATTCTGTCCTTTTTTGTTGTCTTTTCTTTCCTTGTCCCTTTGATCCTTCATGTGCACTTTCTCTTTCCAAAACTGGATTTCTGCAACTGAGACCTGCCCACTTACTGGATCCAGAGGGGAATTTGTTTGTTTGGAGGGCCCTGTGTCTTGTTTTGTTTGCTTGCTCATGCATATGTTTACATAATTATTACATATGTATCTTTGTGCATTTGATACTTCTGTCTGGACCTTTACTGTTACTATAAGCATGACAGTCACGTGTCCACAAACTCTGCCATTGCTCAGGGTTTATGGGAATATAAATGATGTGTATGTGTGTGGATGTGTATGTGTGGGAGTTTGTAAGAGTGTGAGAGGAAAAGAGAGAGTCCAGCACTGTATGTTAATGTTCACATGAATTTGTTTTCTCCTGTCAGTGGTTTAGAAAACAGCAGATAAATCAGCAGCAGTGACTGGGCTGAAACCCTAAGCGGCATCCAGATCAACCTGCTCTCTCTCTCTCTCTGTCTCTTTCTGTCTCTCTCTCTCTCTCTCACACACACACACACACACACACACACACACAGTGACATGAGTACAATACGCACATTATGATATGCACACACTAAATAGGCTCTCTCTTACACACACGCATAGCACATACACATACAGCAAACTGACAACTGACAACACAGGATAGACTCCTAAAATAGAAATATTTATACAAGTGGTACATATGTAATATTCATGTACAGCCATCTGACCAATACAGTATTGTTATTCCTGACCCGATGATTTTCCATCACTCCTTGCTCTCTTTTTAATTTCTCCTTTGCTTTTTTATCAAAACACTTGACTCCTCAAAGGCTGTCCTTATTTCTCAATGTACTGATCGCTCATGCACGTGTGAAACTTTTCAGCCGGCCAGCAGTGGTGTGTGTTCTTATAAGTGTGTGTGTACGTGTCTTATTTGATATATGTCTTCCAGTACTGCTGTCTCAGAGGCTGTTAAAGGCCAGTAATGAAGCACATTAATTTAATCATCACATCTAATTAATCTTCACACCTCGACTCATTGTCTGACGTCTCCAGAGGGGGTGAGGGTGAAAGGAGTGAAAGGGAAAATGGGAGTGCGTGATCTTAAGTAATCCTGATTTCCAGGTGGCATTAATCTGCATTCTGCATTCTGGGTGATAATCACATTGGGGAAAATATGCAGAGGATCCAGGTGTACCTGCACTTGAGATGCTTTGAGGGTCCAGTCAATCAAAGCGGCTGCAACAGTGCAGAGGCAAAGTGTGGTATAAATTTATGTTACTAATATGTGCTAGTCATACAGGGGAGAAATATTAGGGAGTTTCTGAGGTCCTGGGACAGATAGGGGCCATAAAAATACTGAACACTGATGTTTTTTTTTTTTTTTTTTTTTTTTTTAGAGAGAATTATTAATCTATCATCATTAACAGAAGATTTTATTTAGAATGTTGTAACTAATACTAACCATTACTTTTTCCCTTCATGTTTTTTGCAAAAAAGGGGAAGATTGCCTCCACAGTCCTGATGTGAACAGTACTCACTAACAGAGTGGAGTGAGTGTGTCAGTGCAGCCTGTCAACCTCCAAAAGAAAGGTCTGGCTAAAAACATCAAAAAGAAAGACAGGAGGTACAAGGAGGTAAGCATGTCAGCTGACAGTGACTGAAATTTGGTTATGATGTTATCACCAGTGGTGGGAAAAGTACTCAGATTTTTTACTTAAGTATAATTAGAAGTACCACAGTCTAAAAAATAGTATTATCAGAGTATTAGTATTATCAGAAAAATATACTGAAAATATCAAAAGTGAAAGTACTCAATATGCAGAATGGCTCCTTTCAAAGAATCATAACCATACAAATAATATTTCTATGATCATAACATGAGCTCCTTGGGTTATCATAGAAAATTATATGATTCTGTTTGCACATAATGTCATGTCAAGGAAGTTATGTTGATTTGCTTTTTGTCTTGTGTTTATGTTGTCTTGTGATTTCCTGTTTTATTTTGAAATCCTAACTCTCCTCTCGTTTCAGGTCACTTACTTCCTCCCTTTGTGTGTTTTCCCGCCAGTGTGATTATCGGCCCCGCCCTGATTGTCTCCACCTGTTTCCCCTTACCTTGTGTATATATAGTCAGCGTCTCCCTTTGTCCTGTGCCAGTTTGTCTTGTCTTGTCAGTCAGAGAACCAGCACCATTTCCATGCTCAAGTCAGGTTTTGTTTGTTGCTTGCTCCTTTTTATTGATCAGGTCAAGTACCTTGTTTTGTTTGATCCTTTGTTGTACTCTTGTTTTCTTTATTCCTCATCAGAGTGTTTTTTTTGTTGTTACTTTTGCTTCCTTGTCAGAGTGATTTTTTTGTTGTTGTTACTTTTGCAGCGTCTTCGGAGTGATTTTTAATTTGCCTTCTTGTGAAAGACTTGTGGCACAGAGTCAAGGAAATGGCAAAATACCAGGAGGATTTCCAGACAGCCATGACCAGCCAAGTTAACCTACTGTCTGCTCAGGCCCAAGAGGTCCTCACACACCTTACGCAGGACCCCCCCCGCCCTTCGTGTGGAAGCATCACCTCCTCCAACGGCTGTAGGGAGACAGCCGGTTCCAGGTTCTTGCTTTTCAGTTCCTCGCCTCGTGCCACTGGAAAAGTTCTCTGGTGAGTCTGGAGAATGCCGAGCTTTCATTGTAGACTGTGGAATGAGTTTTGAACATCTGCCATCTGCATTTCCTACTGAATGATCTAAAGTGGCATTCATGATTTCCTATCTCACTGGGAGAGCGAGGGCCTGGGCAACCGCAGAGTGGTCCCGTGGTTCGGCAATCTGCCAATGACTCGAGGCCCAGCTTGCCGAATACCTCGCACATTCCGTCGCCGGCTTCTTGGACGGTTTCCCTGGAGGGAGAGGAGGAGCCCTTGCAGATGGGACGAGCCATGGTGGACCTGGAGGAGCGCCGTCGGTGCTTGCAGGAGGAGAGATGTTTCTACTGTGGACAACATGGACACCTACTTGCCACCTGTCCAGTAAAAGGGCAGACTCGCCAGTAAACGGGAGGGTACTAGTGAATCGTCTCTCCTCCGGAATTTCCTCCCCGATCACCAACCCAGATCAAGGTAAAGCATCATGACACTTATTTCACTCAGGGTATTTATTCAGGAGCTGATGAGAGCTTCATGGACTGGGAGTTGGCCAAAAGACTTGGTGTAAAAACTGAACTGTTAATCAAGCCTTTAGAGGCCAGTGCTCTCAATGGGGAACTCGTATTCAAAGTGACACACAAAACAACCAGTGGAAGTGCTGGTTGGTAACCATTGTGAGCTTGTGTATTTATTTGTATCATTCCTCCTTGCATTCTCTCATTTTGGGCTATCTATGGTTGAAATAACAAAATCCACACATTGACTGGGAAAATGGAAGGGTATTGAGCTGGGCAGAGGGGTGTAAGAACTGATGTTTTATGATCAACCAAGAGACCTGTATGAAAATTGCTTGTAATACTGTTTCTGTCACTCCCGACACAGATATTACAACCTCTGACCTGACTTCAGTTCCTAGCTGCTGCCATGATCTGGTTGAGGTTTTCAGCAAAAGTAAGGCCACATCCCTTCCTCCACACAGGCCTTATGATTGCCCCATTGACTTGATCCCTGGGGCCCCTATACCCAAGGGTAGATTGTATCTCATGCCCTGAAAAAACAGGCCATGACTGACTATATTGATTCCTCCCTGAGAGCGGGACTTATCCGCCCTTCCTCATCTCCTACAGGGGCAGACTTTTTCTTTGTGGGAAAGGATGATGCTTCCCTCAGGCCATGTATTGACTACTCACCTCTGAATGACATTACCATTTAAAAATAGTTAGCCCATGCCACTCATGTCATCAGCTTTTGCTCAACTTCAGCAGGCAAAAAATTTCACCAAGTTGGACTTGAGAAATGCTTACCACTTGATTTGCATCCAAGAGGGGGCTGAATGGAAGATGGATTTCAACACTCCTTGTGATGACTACGAATACTTCGTCATGCCTTTTGGGTTGACTAACGCGCCTGTCTTTCAAGCCATGATTAATGATGTACTTTCTGAACCATTTTGTCTGTGTATTTGGATGATTCTGATTTTCTCTGATCCAGATTCCCATTGAGCCATGTTCGCCAGGTTCTTCAGAGATAACTGGAGAATCAACTGTATGTTAAGGCAGAAAAGTTTCATGTTGACACCATATCTTTTCTGGGCTTTGTCATAGCCCCTGGAAAGATACAGATGGACCTGGCTAAAGTTAGCGCTCTGGCTCAGTGGCCCACACCTGATAGCCGCAAGAAGGTTCAGCAATTCTTAGGATTTGTTAACTTCTACAGGCGGTTTATCAAACTTCAGCGCCATAGCTGCTCCCCTCCATGCCCTCACATCTCCAGACTCTCTTCCAGTGGACCTCTCAAGCTGAGGATGCTTTCCGGCATCTCAAGGACGGTTTCATGACGGCACCCATCTTCACTGTTCCCGACCCCTATCGGCACTTCGTGGTGGAGGATGCCTCCAACGAAGGGGTGGGAGCGGTTCTCAGTGCTCTGAAAAGGACAACAAACTCCACCCTTGTGCCTTCCTTTCCCAGAAGCTTTTGCCGGCGGAGAGAAACTACGACATGGGAAACCATGAGTTGTTGGCGGTCAAGGTGGCCCTGGAAGAATGGAGACATTGGCTGGAGGGTGCTGAGCATCCCCTCATTGTGTGGACTGATCATTAAAAACTTGGAATATATTCGTGGGGCCAAAAGATTAAACTCACGTCAAGCCAGGTGGACGCTTTTTTTAAAATTTTTAACTGCTTTAATTTTGTCTTGTCTTACAGGCCGGGGTCACAGAACACTGAGCCCGACGCCTTGTCATGTCTGTTTGACTCGGAGCCCACTGCCAAGAAACCTAAGCCCATCCTACCACTGCACCGTGTGGTAGGAGCAGTGACTTGGCAAATAGTATCTGAGGTGAAGCAAGCTAATGGTGAGAACTCTGCACCTAGTGGATGCCCAGAAAACCACTTGTTTGTTCCTGTTGCTATGTGTCCACAGGTGATCGGTTGGGCTCACACGTCTCTGCTCACCTGCCATCCAGGGGTCAAGAGAACGTCTTGTGATTTCCTGTTTTATTTTGAAATCCTAACTCTCCTCTCGTTTCAGGTCACTTACTTCCTCCCTTTGTGTGTTTTCCCGCCAGTGTGATTGTCGGCCCCGCCCTTGTCTCCACCTGTTTTCTGTGTGTGTGTGTGTCTCCCTTTGTCCTGTGCATGTTCGTCTTGTCAGAGAACCAGCGGCATTTCCATGCTTAAGTCATGTTTTGTTTGTTGCTCTCTCCTTATTGATCAGGTCAAGTACCTTCTTTTGTATGATAATTTGTTGTACTCTTGTTTTCTTTATTCCCTGTCAGAATAATTTTTACTTTTGCAGCCTCTTCGGAGTGATTTTAGATTTTGCCTTCTGAAGACTTTTCTTTGCCTGTAATAAATTTATATTTTGATACTCTGATCTTGTGTCGTGCATTTGATTTCAGCTCCTAGTTCAGTCTTGTATTTTAATGTTGCAATTTGGATGAAAGGGGAAATGGTTTTTAAGTCCAGTTGCCTACGGTAGCACCCACAACAAAAAGTAATATCTGACAGATGTCAGATATTGCTGTCGGTGTAAGTCTGTTATTTTACTAATGTAAACTGTGGACTACAGCTTCAAAATGAAAACTGACTAAAATCCACTCCAGTTTTGGTTTACATTCAACAAGGTTTTAATTAGCAAGATGTCTCAAAATGTGTTTTACATATTTTAATAAGGTTTTGTAAAACAATCAGCAATGGAACAAGTCCAACAGTGGAGCTTTTATAAGCACTTAATGTAAATCACTGAGCACTTAACATGCTGCGGGGCATTTGAATCTTTTTTTTTTTTTTTCCCCTTATTTTGTTTTATCCTGCATCCTCAGTTCAGACTCCATGTACTCAGAGCCTGGTGGATGGTGAGAGTCCCATTAGCTTACACTACAGGTTTCCTACTTAAATAAGAGGAGAGGCACACTGAGGTTCCTCTGTGCAATGATGGGATTTTTTGTTTTAACTTGTTATATAAATAAAATCTTAATGAAATTGTTAAACCAGATACAATATTTACATCTGTGAGCCAACCTCAGCAGATCCAGGAATCATATTGTTTCAATACTGACCACAGAAACTGGTCACTGTGTGTGTGTGTGTGTGTGTGTGTGTGTGTGTGTGTGTGTGTGTGTGTGTGTGGGAGAGAGAGGGTGGGAGAGACAGACAGAAACAAAGTGTCAGTTTGTCTAATGGTGATGGATAGCATTTCCTCACCCATGTCCCCACAGATGCTGATGCCTCTCTTTGCCCCCACCCCCTCCCCTCTGGGCTTACACACTCGTTAATTAACAGGAATTAATGGTTTTATCTGCAGACAGTAAATAAAACATTGTCAGCGCCACTGCCAATCTACTCCACCTCATATCAAATAGTGTGAAAATGTCAAGCCGACTGAAGTCAAATTAACCGCATCACCAGCAGATTAACACACATACAGCTAAATAACCTGCTTACACACAATCACACACACATTTTAACATGGTTGGATTTCTGCTCATTCACACCCAGGGTTACATGCAAGTACATATATACCCGAATATTTAAAACAAAATACAATTACCCACATGCAGGACACACAGATAAACACCAACACATTCTTAACTTATTACATGTTGCAGCTTTGTCAGTGGATTTCTGCATCTGCATATTACGCTCTCAGCTGCGTCAGTTCTAACCTGATGCCATCCAGCTGCATTCAATGCACTCGCCTCCAGAGGACCAGCCACTTTCAGTTACCACAGCAGATGTGAGAAAACTCCTGCTGAGTGAATATAAACAAGTCCACAGGCTGAGTGCTAAAAACATGTGCTTGTTAATGTTGTAGTGGTTTAAATAGGGGTTTTTTATTAATTAATAAGCAGTTAATTACAATTATTAATTAATTAATAAATCCATACCAAAATATGTAACTTTAAGTCATAATGAAAAGTTATGACTCAGAAACATATGTATTGGTATAGAGATGAAGTAGATAAATGGGACTCAACTTCGGCTATCAGGACTAATACATTTACATTAAAAATTAGAGTTTAAAAACCTCAGAGCACCACCCATTAAAATAGAAAGGTTGATAGCCCATTTTACTATTAACTCATTGAGTGCCATTGACGTGTATATATACGTCATTCAAAAGCCAACACTTGAGTGCCATTGACGTATATATACGTCAAAGTGGGGAGCTCTCACGCTCCCTGTGTGTAATTTTGGGGCTGCTGGGATTCGTATTTTTAGTACAAAAGACGGTAGATCAAAGCATGAAGTGGAGTAGCCGGGATCAAAGAGCAAGAGTGAATTGTATGGAGGTGATTCAAAACTACAGCAACAAAGATACATCAATTCAAATATCGGCATAAAATGCCCCCCCAAATAACGGAATAATGGAATAGAAATCTGGTTCTATTTTGTGAGTTTTCTCTCTCTGAACTGGGGCCATGATTTGTGAAAAAAAACAAAAAACAAAAAAAAAAAAACATTTGTAATACAATTTTCAGATGTCTTTTATGTCATTGAAGGCAAAATCACTGTTTTGCTTGACAATGCATTTTTCTCAGCTTTCTAGAAAAAAAGTGATCTTTTCGATGAAACTAGTCTCTGTTCAACTTCAGATAAATCAAGAATGGAACAGGATGCAAACAAACGTTTTTTTCCATAACGAAAAAGAGTGTTTCTTCTTTCATTTGAGCTATTCGGTGTTTTCAGAGTCTTTGTACAAAATATTCTGTGGGTCTTGAAAGATGACTCAAAATGGCCAGAAAAGCTGGCGAAAGCCACTTTCCATTATATAATAGGGCTGGCACTCAATGAGTTAATCAATCTAGTCTCATACTTTGAAGGTTGCTACAGAGTTCTTTTTCCAGGTGTACAGTGACTGGACATGAAACACAGACACATCACAAGATCAAGGGTCTTTATAAATGAAAGGTTATGAAACTACTCACTACACAGCAAAACTATTCCTAAAGGACTACGAATAAATGACTTTAAGAAAATGTTCGTATAAATGATGAAACAGTGAATACTAAAAGACAAAAAGTGAATAAATGGGGATGGGGGGATGAAAACCAGTGAGGAACTGGATTAGATGTAACATCTGGATTTGATCAGGTGCACTGAAATAGTGCAAGATGATCAAGCAGATGAGAATGAAAGATTTGAGAAAAGTCAATCTCAAGCATCGATCAACAGCAGAGAGGCAACCTATCCCATAAAACATGGAAGGAAAAGATAAAGAGGCCTGATCAGACAGTGACCCAAAATTGTGTTAATGGGAGATCCTAACCGATGTCTAACACTTCCTATGTGTCCCTATCATTAAAGAGCATCAGCCCCATAAAAGCACAGGAAAGATCATTTCACCTTCCTCAGAAGTCTTGATGCCAGGGAAAAGGTTCACTCTGGAAAGTTGCAGTGTGGCTTTTGTGAGGACACTGAATGGGCAGCTCGGTTATGCTTGTGCGGTTCTGGTGGCTAGCCCCAGTCGGTTTGAACATTGCAAACGCAGCTTGAGTTTGATTCCTCCATCTTTCTCTCCCTACAGCTGGGTCATCTTCTTACACCTCACGTGGCTGAGATGAGATCACGATGACAGCTTACTCAGCTTTGTTTTATTTGAAGTCTCTTTGTCCCACAGTCTCTCACATGCAAAGTCCTTCGGTTCTAAATCGTCATTAAGAGCACATGTAGCATAGGCTATTTTAAAAGTTCTCTCTTTCAAGGTAGCTTGCAGCATCTCACGGCTGCAGCACAAGCAGAAGTAAAACAGTATAAACCATGTTTAACATAACAAATATGTGTAAAAATAAATAAGTGATATAATTAAAGGTTATTTAAAATCCTATTTCAGTAAAGGTATACAAGTACTAGCTTCAAAATATTACAAAGTATGAAAGTATTAAAGGTCTATCAACAAAATCTATAATTAGAAAATCACAGTTTGCATGATTACAAAACAATATAGCATCTGCACGTCTGCAAGTCTGTACTAAGAGTCTTTCCATTCAGTGTGTAGCAAGCTGCTGGCAGATGGTTATGAAAGGTCACACCCATCCACACACACACAGGCACAGCATGTGTTTGGGAGTTTGGCCTCAAAATCGGCATGTAAGCAAAGTTCCAGTTCTGTAGGTGTGAGACCTCCACACAACATTTCAAAGTACATTTTACTTTGAATACAAAATCAGTCAGTGTAGTCCCATCTTACAGTCTGGAGATGCGCGGATGTGTGTCACGTGTTGGTTGCCCAACAAAAGCATAAATTGTCAGTTTCTAGATGTAGGGATCTCCTGATTTCTCCTTGACTTTTTTTAGGAGCTCAGTTGACAGCTCCTCGCCCCAAATGAGTCGTAAGTCAACTCAAACTGTCGGTTAGGCAATAAAATCTGTCGTAATTTAGTTCTGCTTCCCAGATTCATGGCAATTAGGTCGATTAACTTACGCCGAGGGTCATGTAAGGAAACTCCAAAAGAAGTTTCTGTTTTATTTAGGCACTTGATTATCTTCTTATCAAGAGTTGTCCTCATCATCCACTACAATGTTATAACTGACATTTTTAACATCTCATTCTCACAAGAGACTGTTCCCATCTGCCTAAAGACAGCCATTATTGTTCCTATACCGAAAGGTCTGCTGTGTCTAGTCTGAAGCTCTTACCCCCATCCTGATGAAGTGCTTTGAGAAACTGGTTCTTCAGCACATCAAAGACAATATCCCTGCCAGCCTGCTTTTCACCAGTATGCTTTCAGAACCAACAGATCCACAGAGGATGCCATATCTCCTGCTCTTCACTCACCTGGAGAATAAGAACAGCTACACTAGCATGCTGTTTGTTGACTTCAGCTCAGCATTCACCACAATCTCTCCAATGAAGCTGATTGGAAAACTTAACACTCTGGGCTTTAGTACAACACTCTGCAACTGGATATTGTACTTCCTTACATGCAGACCCCAGAGAGTTAGGATTGGCAGTCACATCTCCTCTACATTAGTGCTCAACACTGGAGCCCCCCAGGGCTATGTGCTCAGCCCCTCCTGTTCACACTGTACAACCATGACTGCACTCCCAGACAATCTTGCTGAGTGGTGCACAGAGAACAACCTGCTGTTCAACGTCAGTAAAACCAAGGAGCAGCTTGTTGATTTTAGAAAGAAGGAGGCAAAGACACACACTCCTGTCTACATCTGTGGAGCTGTGGTGGAGCAGGTGAACAGCTATAGGGACCTTGGAATTACTATCACTGAGAACCTATCTTGGTCATCACACATCACCATCCAGGTTCAAGAAGCACAGAAAAGGCGCTACTTCCTATGGAAACTTACAAGTTTCAAAAACAAAATTACAAGTCCTTGATCCTGCTACATCTTGTTGAGTTGAAGGATGACTGATTAAAATCACCAGCTACTGTGAAGATTCCATCGCGTTACTTGGGCATGTTGCTGCTGGTGGCATCCTTTAATTCCTGCAGTGCATTTTTTGAATTTGCATCAGAGTCTTGTGTCCTTATGGCTCCCAACAAGGTCTGCCCACAATACAATAGCTTGATCCAGGATGTTAGGGGTTAACCATGTCTCTGTGAAGATGTACACAGAGCAGTCTCTGATTTCCTCTTGCTGAGTGAGCCTCAATCGCATCTCATCCACTCCACTGTCCTGCAACCGGACATCAGTCAGAAGAAGGCTTGGTAGAGGAACAGCTCTCGGCCCAAGTCCGGTCAGCTTCGCCCTGATGCTGGCTCTCCTCCCTCTCTTAAACTGGTGCTTTCAGTTTCATTTTTCCCCTCTGGTCCTACTGGCCACTCGGCTTATGCCATTTGTGGGGATCCTTTCACGGTTTGCTGCATTCAGTCCAAACCCCAAACAATTTTTACCGATGTTGATAAATGCTTCTATATCGTAGAAAAGTCATGCTTTTGCAGAAGGGGCCATGGTGACGAAAAAAGTAGAAAAATATAGCAAAATATAGCAAAAAAGTAGCAAGGATTTGAGCAGCTACGGGCTGCTACATCTACATGCACTGCTGGTTAACTTATACAGAGGAGCAATAGAAAGCATACTGACTGGAAACATCACAAACTGGTATGGCTCACACACGGCCCAGGACAGAAAGGCTCTACAGCGGGTGGTTCCCATCTGCAGAGCATCAGTGACCTAGGTGAAGTGAGGTGTCTGCACAGAGCCCAAAGGATACTGAAAGACAGCAGCCAACCCAGCCACAGTCAGTTCACCCTGCTGCCATCTGGAAAAAGATGCAGAAGTATCAGAACCACCAGACTACGGAGCAGCTTCTTTCCCCAGGCTCCTCAACTTCTCCTTCAATGCCGAAAAGATTTAGCAGGATTTAGGATCAACTTTAATTTAATTTCTTCTTAAACCCCGTTGAAGAAAAATGACAGTCATCTTACCTTGTACCTTGTAAACCCAAAGCACTGACAAAGTGGCACTACTTTATGAGTTTGGAATGAGAACGGGCTGCATATACACATGAGCACAAACACACTTGCAGTGTGAGTCCCATTAGGGCTGCTGTGTTCAGTCCTCCTGGTTGTAATTTAGGGATTTGTAAGGTTGGTCTTTTGTAACCCAGGTCTATGAGGAGAGTCCGTGTGGTTACAGCTGGCTATTGGGAGAATCAGCTCCAGTGGACACACACATACACACACACAGACAAAAGTGGAGGGACTATCCAAATAGCCTGGCAGCTGCAGAGAGACAGAGCATCAGCACATGAAAACCTGCTGGAGTGTGCTGCTTAAATGAGGCTGCTGGCATTAGTGGCTGCTTGTTGCTGTAGAATAAAGCCTGTGCAGAGTGAGCAGGGCCTCACTGCTGGGACCCACAACAACAGACAAGGACCTAATCGTGTCCTCCACTCTCCTCATACACACTAAACCCCCCCCCAAAGCTTGATCGCCCTCTCAAAGTCAATCAACTCCCTGACTGAGACTCAGGGAAGAATTGGGGGCATATTAGCATAAGAGGGGGTGGGGGGAGTCACAAAGAAAAGGAGAAAAAAGCAGCAGAAGGCTTCCTCAGTCAAAACACACTAATTTTCCTCCCTCCTCCAAAACCTGTGATGAATAATGAAGGAAACAGGGCTGGTTGTTAAATCTGAAAATGACTAATTCAGAGAGGAGTCTGGGCAGTGGGGAGACTCTGCTGTGGTACAAACACTGAACCAAAGTCTGCCCCCCCCTTCAACCATATTTGATGAGCCCTGCCCACTCCCCATGCATTAGCCCCTGCAGAAGTCCCTTCTCAAACCTCATCTGGAAGTATTTGCTTAAGGATCTAAAGACCGGAATAATTTGTGAACTGTGTACATTAATTAATACTATGGATTTATTGAGCTGTTACATGAGATATAAGAGGTTTATCTGCATGATTTGATTATGCATTTACGTGGACTACTGCCGCTAACTTCAGTCTGTTTAAGTCCTGAAGTCCTGACAATTTCAAACTTTCTTCATGATGGCCTGTTGTTGTCACCATGCCATCTTCTTATTTATTTATTTTTTTAAATTATTTTTTGTTTTTATGTAGACTGAATATGTGGCATATTGTAGCAGAATTCTTAAAGCTTCAAGTTCATTTTGAGGTTCATTTTCTGTATAGTGTCACACTGAATTAAAACACATAATAATACCCCTTTCCAAACAAAAGTAGTGCTTGCACACACATATATGTGTCCAGCCATGGAAAAATCAGGAACAAGTTGAAGGGCATTTTGAGTTATTTACAGATTCTGAAAGTGTAGTTTCTAAGCTTTCCAACAATGTCTAACACATGGGAATCTGAAAATATTTGAGGAAGATGTGGCCATTTGAATGTAGGCACTCCTCAAACTAGTTTTGTGAGAAATCCAGCCTCAAAGTTTCTTAAAGATTCTCACCTACCTGGAGAGCCAGCTAACAGTGGCTGCTCATTTGCATCACATTTACATAAATCCAACCCCCTACTGGTCTAGCTATCACTGACATCTGTTAGCCCACATGACAGTCAGTACTTTATTCATGTACCCATGGGTGTTTTATTCACACATTATTAAAGCACATTATCATGTTGATGTGTTTTTCAAATTAATAGCAGATGCTTGCAGTTTTGATGTGCATATCATTGCATTTTAAAACGACAATACTGAGCTAGCTAGCTAGATAAATTAAACATTAATAAAACTCACAGTGGATTATTAAAAGATAGCTTCCAGCATGAAAAACAGGTTGTAATCCCTGTATATGACTTTGCATGAACACTAACGTAACATAGATAACTTGGACGTTAATGAAAACTCACCCCATAAGAAACTCAAAAGTATTCCTGCAGATGTCATTGCCTCCGATCAGATAACAAGTTCGGGGTGCTTTCTTTTCATCACTGGCTTTTTTTGGGATGTAGCCATTTCCGAAGTAACTACTGTACGCCTGTTCACCTCAAGGTGTCCATTTATTCTTATGTCCTGCCACTCTCTTTCGGCTGCCAAAAAATCCATCCGTATGTTGTACATAGTTCTGGGGAAAGTTTCCGGCTTCACGACTGTGTCCCGAGGAGAGAATTTTCCTTTCTTCTTCGTAGCATTTTGCTCTTGTTGATCTCTTCAGTTTCATCTTCTAGTTTGGGTTCGGAAGTGAGATTGCTGTCGGCATGACCAGAAGCATCTGGCTTCTTGAAGAAGTACTGCCAAAGATTTGCACTGTAACAGCCCCAATTTAGTTCCTATGCAATGTGTTTTTCCTGCTCCATCTTCATACAATGATAAAAACACACACATCTTCCAGAAGTAGCAGTAACAGTTACTCCCCTACTTTAAATGCAGAAGCAGCTGCTTAAGTTGAAAAGGCCAGAGATTTCTTTTCTTGGACCACCGATAAGGCTGAACTGTTAGTAAAAGTAACATCAAAAACACATCAGAGGGTAACGGGAGCATTATTGAAAGAAAGACTTGGCAATTGGTAAGAAGTACCCACAGAGGGAGGATTAACGTAAAAAAGCTGTGTGAAGAAACCTCAGGAAGAGCGGCAGAGGATGATGAGTGATCCTTCTTCCCGGACGGACAGATGTGCAATAGATGTTATAAATAGCAAATGAAATACAATCATGGCAGAAGGGAAAGAGAAAGAGAGAGGGGGAGAGAGGCACAGCAATAATGGAAACAGACGCATGTCATATTACAATAACGATAGGTGTGAAATTATTAAATGCACTCTATGATGACATTGTGGGTGTTGACAAGAGCGTATATTGATAGGGAGGTGCCCAAAGGCATGATCACGGCATTGTTGAACCAGGACCAAGACCACGATCAGGGCGAGCAGGGGGTACAGTATCAGTGCAGCCACAGCACGAGCACAACCAAAGGCAGGGTCACAGCGCCAGCACAGCTATCACCAGGCACAGCCAAGGTTGTGGCCAGGGTCGGGGAAAACTAGGAAACAAGGGAGCAGGGATGCTCCGGAGAGGCAACGGGATTAGCGTAGTGCAGTTCAACAGACCCAGGCTCCTTAATCGCGATATGACCCAGGTAGTTACAGTCCCACATGGCTATCACAGATGCAAGGCTAAGCTAAACTACTGAGGCTAAGCTAGGCTAACAAATGGCTATCACATATACCAGGCTAAGCAAAGCAGTAAACATAATGCAGTAAACAGACATGCGCCATTTTCCAATGGCGGGAGAAAGAGAAGGAAAAGGAGCTCAGCGTATCATTGAAAGTTCCCCGGCAGATTAAACCTATGTCAGCCTAACTATGTGCCGGGCCAGCCCTAATAATAAACTTTATCAAAGAGGAAGGTCTTAAGTCTACCTTTAAAGTGGAAACGATGTCTGCCTCCCTGACCGAAACTAGAAGATAGAAGAGAGGAGCATGGTAGCTGAAGGGTCTGGTTCCTATCCTACTTTGGGAACCACAAGTAACCCTGCATTTTCAGAGCGCAGTGATCTTGAGGGTTGGTAAGGAACTATGAGCTGCGATAGACAGGATGTAGCCTGGCCATTTAGAGCTTTGTAAGTAAGGAGGAGGATTTTAAATTCAATCCTGGATTTTACAGGGAGCCAGTGTAAAGAAGCTAAAACAGGAGAAATATGGTCCCTTTTCTCGGTTCCTGTCAGAACACGTGCAGCAGCGATCTGCACCAGTTGGAGAGACCTAAGAGATTTGTTGGGGCAACTGAATAATAGGGAGTTACAGTAATTCAGCCTAGAGGTGACAAATGCATGTACAAATTTTTCAGCATCTGTTTCAGACAGGATATGTCTAATTTTTGCAATGTCACACAAATGAAAGAAAGCAGTCCTTGAAGTTTGATTTATATACGAGGCAAAAGATAAATGTTGATCAAATAAAACTCAAAGGTTCCTTACAGTTGTGCTAGAGGCCAAGGTAATGCCATCTAGAGAAATAACATCCTTAGAAAAGAAGTTTCTGAGGTGTTTGGGGCCAAGAACAATAACTTAAGTTTTGTCTGAATTCAACATAAAGAAATTACGGCTCATCCAGGCTTTTACATCCTAAAGACATGTTTGAAGTCTAGATAACTGATCAATTTCATCTGGTTTCATAGATAGATATATTTGCGTATCGTCAGCATAACAATGTAAATTTATAGAGTGTTTTCTAATAACGTTGCCTAGAGGAAGCATATATAAAGTAACAAAGTATAAAGTGAACAAATTGGGAACCATCTGATAAGTAAGATTCAAACCAGGTTAGTGCTGTTCCTTTAAGGCCAATTAACTGTTCCAGTCTGTGCAGTAAGATCTGATGGTCAATGGTGTCAAATGTGGCACTGAGATCTAATAGGATTAAAACACCTGAATCAGAAGCAATCAATAAGTCATTAATTTTTGCTAGTGCCGTCTCTGTACTATGATGAACTCTGAAGCCTGACTGAAAGTCCTCAAACAAACTATTATCTTGGAGAAAGTCACAGAGTTGATGAGCAACCACTCGCTCAAGGATTTTAGAAATAAAGGGGAGATTAGATATCGGTCTATAGTTAGCTAAAATCTGAGGATCGAGAGTGAGCTTCTTTCGAAGAGGTTTAATGACAGCTACTTTAAAGGACTGTGGTACATAGCCTGTTAATAAAGACACATTGATTATATCTAATAAAGAATTTTCTAATAAGGGTAAAGCTTCCTTAAGTAGCCTTGTTGCGATGGGGTCTAGCAGGCATGTTGATGGCTTAGATGCAGAAATCAAAGTAGAGAGTTGATGAAGGTCAATAGGGGAAAAACAGTCCAAATAAATTCCAGGCCTTGCTGCCATATCCAGGCTGTGTCCAGGGTCAGGCCAGTTAAAGGCAAGAGGTGATGGATTTTATATCGAATAGTTATAATTTTATCAATAAAGAAACTCATAAAGTCATCACTGCTTAGGGCCGAAGGAATACAGGGCTCTATGGAGCTGTGACTCTGAGTCAGCCTGGCTACAGTGTTGAAAAGAAACCTGGGATTGTGTTTATTTTCCTCAACCTAGCTATAATTTTTTGGCTGGACAGGTCATAACTGTTAAGACCCAATTAGAGAAGGGAACAGGACTGTCTGCCTCATTGTTTCTGAAAGTCTCAGTTCCATCTGTCCAGACTAAAGCACAACCTTGGAGATTTCAAACTAAAACAGGCTCAGCAGCGTTTTCAGTGGTCTCCATTTTAAACGTTTTGAAATGCTGGAGTAATGTGGACATTAGACATAAGCATCGAAATAGTTATGCATTCTAATATGAAACAAATGAGTGTAGATGTAGTCTACTAAGTTTTACTGCTTGTGATTTAACTTTCCATTTGTGATTTTCAAGATAGTATCATTTCGTCTTTCAAAAGTTAAAAGTGTGGATTGTTGGCTGTATATGGTCTGACGTGTGAATATAAAAAAACTCTAACCCTGCCTGTTATTTACATCAATGAAGAGCAGGGATGGTTGTGGATGTGGTGATCCTGAACTGTTTGCCGATTAAATCCGCGACTCGGCAGGAAATATGCAAACGAATGGATGAGGAGTAGCGAGAAGGAGAGAGATCTCTTTAAAGTGTGAGTCCTATACTTTGGATTGGGTTTGCTGAGTAAACGGATGAGGCAAACAAAAGCCTCTGGGTAAATGACAAACAGGAATATCAGCAGCTGAGGGAGCCCAGCAACTCAGCGATTTACGCTTGTGTAAACTCCAGTAGCCATGCCGTGTCTTACATTGAAATCTCCTTCAGAAGACAGCAGAGCTCAGCATTAAAATGTTCAGCAAAGGAGAGCAGGAAGGCATCATGTTATGTCATCTGATGAGGGCCAAAAGGCTGTTAAGTGTTATTGTTCTTCAGTGCATATTCAAATTCAAATTTCCCTAAAACTAACTCTGAAACTTCTGAAAATATCAACAGGCAGTTGAATAATATGGAAATGCAGAGGTGACAGCGCCGTATGACAGACTGGAGTTATTACTCAGCCAGGAAATGTGGAGAAGAGTGACATTCAGTCAGAGAGTTTGTCCCCTCAAAACTAGAAGATGGTAATTTAGCAGCACAAGTCAGTCAGTCAGTCAACACAGGATTGTCTGTACTGTATGTACCCGTCTCTGACTGAGCACAGAAGTGCTGATTAAGACCAGCAAAGTTTCACCAAGGACAAAGCTCTTCACAGGATAATTAAAAGGACACACTCAAACTCTATCACAGAGAAGGAGAGAGGAGGAGAGAGAGAGAGAGAGAGAGAGAGAGAGAGAGAGAGATTTGATTTGAAAAGGACCTTTATTCCAAGGTGCCTCCTGCTTACAAGAAAAGTTACAAACCAGAAAGAGATTAAAAACCACAGGAGCGAAGTGCAGTAAAGACAAAATAAGCCATAACACAGCAGTAAACACATCAGAAAGACATCAAAAGTTGACTGCTATTGAGTTCTCCTAAACCACACAGAGCACCTCCCGCACCCCCCAAGATGTCAGCAAAAGTTTTAGTCCTGTTAGTCAAGCTGTAAAAACCAACATTCACCCTGAGCCGAGCTGCCAGCATCCCCTGTAGCATCTAAACTACGTCCTGTGACCCCTCACCTCTCACATGGCTTTTCCTTGTTCTCCAGATGGCCAGTTTCGCCAACCCCCCAATGAAGTTGATCAGTGTGTGTGTGGATTTTTCCTTAGCTGAATACCGTGGACCGTAAATGAAGAGTGGAAAAGAAAAATGTTCGCCTAAACTCTGAACCCAGTCCTGTACCTGCCTGAACACACTGCTGAGTCTGGAGCACTCAACGAACAGATGTTGAAGTGTTTCTGTGTGTGAGCAGAATAGACAGCTATCCCCTGTACCAGGATCCAGGTGCACCAGATACCTGTTCATAGCTATGGCCCCATGTACAATCCTCCAATGGAGGTCACCCATCCGTTTATCAATGGGGGCTTTGTACAGGAACCACCAACAGCCCCTAGGAGACGATCTAGTGCCAAAAAACTCTGTCCACCTCGACACCTTCACCCCTGCCAGCGAGCTTAAGTTTGAAACTTTCACACTGACGTGATAGATGGCTTTTTTCCCTGCAGACTCAAAGTCCCCCAGCTCATGGGTCCTAAGAGACAGCAGGGCGTCTCCCTCATCCTGCCACTCCCCCACAGCAGGAGAGACAGCCAGGGAAGGGAAGATGAGACAAGACGAGAGAGAGAGAAAGAGGGAGATAGAGAGAGAGGCTCAACGAAATACATATTGTGTATGTGTGTGTGTGTGTGTTGCATAAACATAGGAATATAGGCATTGGGGGTAAATCATAAAAACAATTTGCAAATATTTGGCTTGATCAAAACTCAGATCCCATACCCCACTCTCATGTTATGGATAGGAGTAGAAGTATTCAGTGTTGGGGAAGCTACTTAGCCCTTAAATGAGTAGGGTCATATAAATGTTTTCGAACTTTTTGCTTAATTGCTATTTTCTAACATTCATGATTTTTTTTTTTTTTAATATGACCTTTAATTTCCAAATTACAGTTTGTATCTCCTGAGATACATTGCCCATTTAGGGTATAAATTTAACACTTTCCCTTTTATTGAATGGTTCATGTGCCATCTTTTTAAACATTTTATAAACAATTAACTACTTCCTTTCATGTTTAGTATACATTTTTTTTAAGTGAAAAACCCTAGCCGAACAACTATTATTTACATACAGTTTGCTTTGAACATTCAAAACAAATCAAAATTTTGAATAAACAATGACCTATTAACATTTATAAACAAAAAAAAAAATCAATTCCTGTTTTTATACTCTCATCCACACTATCAATATCCTATCATGGAGAGTCATGGTTTTTGGGGTGGAGAATTCATCTGGTGTAGTGTTGAAGTCTCTAACTCTGATAAACAATTAGGAAGAAAAACAATAAGAATAATAATAAATAGCAATACATGTTTCGTAGCTTTATATTATTGATTATCTGTAGAGAATAAGTCTCATAAGTAGAAGTATATCTGTGAGTGATTATTGCTGATTTTATACCCATATCTGGGCTATATATCCTCTATATATTTGAGGGTAGCATAGCTTTGCAGGCTATCAATCACTATCCCAAGACTTCTGGTGGTGCGCTTACACAGAATGGCAGTGAATAAGCTCCTGGTATTTCCGACTAATTCAACAATCTTTATTCACCGAAACAAATAAACATCGCTTTAATAATGAACAGGGACAAAGCTAACAAAAAAGGGGATATGGATTACGTAACAACACGGACCGAGAAACCGAGAAAGCAGCTGAAGCCAGCGATATCCTAACAAGACAAGATGGAGGGCGAAAGGAAAACGAAACTTTGGACTCCACTGCGCTCACCACGCTCTAGCACCAAAACCACCGGCAAGTGCCCCACCACGCTTGATTAAGTTACTTCAATTCACAGTTATAGAGAAATTTCTCCATTCCACCTGGAAAAAGGAGCTTCGTGTTCAAAAGAAATGGGTGTACTTTGACCACGATTACGCCATGAACGTACAGATCAAGCGGAAGGAATATGTACCCACTAAGAATGCACTGAAGGAGAATGGCATACGGTTTCAGACCCTGCTAACACGAATGTGCGTCTTCTTTGAAACGGGCACTGTCATGTATAACATTCCAACACAGGCAGCGGAGAATCTGCAAAAGCATGGATTCACACTGGGTGATGTTACTCGCAGCACCAAGGGCAAGGACATATTGGAGGAGACGCTGGCTCGTCATCTGCTATGGAAGACAACTGAGAGCCGACGTGGCGGAGAAAAGCACAGGTTCCAGAAAGACATTCGGGAGAAGCTGCGGAAGTATCGAAGTACGGAGTCAGGATCCGCAGCAGAGGATGGGTGAGAAATTTAGTCATAATGTTCTGTATTATAGTTCCTTGAGTTTGGTTGTTTCATGTTACTACCTATACTTTCTTTGAATTTGAATGGGATAAATAATCCAATCAAAAGAAGCAAAATGTTAACTAAAATAAAAAAAGAGAGAGGATAAATATAGCATTTTGGAATTCAACTGAAAAATTCATAAACAAGGCACTTAAAGACCTGAGACTTGCAGATGTATGGCGGTCCCTTAATAGATCAAACCAAGGATACACTTTCTATTCTGCTCGACATTCAGTCTATTAAAAAATAGATTCTTTTTTTATGTATAACAAGGATCTACATAGGTTAAAAAATTGCAGAATAGGTCAGAGGGATCACTAAAATCATTCCAGGATTTATCTAACATTACATTTAGATGGCAGACAGCAAAAAACATTGTGGAGACTAAACACTGGTATGTTGAATGATCCCACTTTTATAAATTCAATAGAAACAGACTTGGGTTTATATCTATAGGACAATGACTGTGGACAAGTAAACCCCAGTATAATGTGGGACACAGCTAAAGCTGTTCTCAGGGGGAAGATCATTGCCAGGATGGCTGTGTTGAAAAAAAAACAAAAGCCCAGAAACTGTCAGGACTGCAGGAAAAGCTGAGAGATTTGGAACAAGCACACATTGCCTATAAAGAACCCTCTACTATACACCAAATTAGAAATGTTAAGCAGGAAACAGATAAAATATTAAGTGAGGAATTGGAGAAAAACATTAGGTTCATAAAACACAGATATTATGAGGCAGGCCCAAAAGCAGCAAAATTGGTAGCTTGGAGGCTCAGAAAACAACAAGCAGACACTACAATCTGCAAGATTAGAGACCTTGTTACAAAAAAAATTACTAGCAGTCTTGATGGTATACAAAATGCATTTGAAACATACTACACATCTTTATAGTCTCAATCATATCAGGTTAATAAGCACACAATTGGTGAATTTTTGAATTCTTTAAAACTTCCTGTACTTGGTAAAGAAATTAATAATAAACTCATCTCACAAATAACAAAAGAGGAAATAAGTAAAGCCATCCTGAGCTTGAATACCAACAAATCACCTGGTACTGATGGTTTTTTCCCAGAATGGTCCAAGTCCATGAGAGAACACCTGCTCCCTTTCCTGGAGTCCTGATTTAACTATATTCTAAAAGAAGGTCCCCCCTCTGGAGGGAGGCCTTCATATCAGTAACCCCTTGGAAGGAAAGGACAGAACAGATTGTAAAGAATATAGAACTATCAGTGTGTTATAAACTGGTTGCCACCATTTTAACAAGAAGGATGGAAACAGCAATGCCTTTGTTAATAGATGAGGACCAAACGGGATTCATAAAAAACAGACAAACTCATGACAATATAAGGAGAGCGTTACATATTATTGAGCAGATCAATAAGGAACAAATTAGTGCTATCGCTCTCAGTTTAGATGCTGAAAAAGCTTTTGATTCGGTTGGGTGGGAATTCCTGTATTTAGTAATGAACAGATTTGGCTTTTGTGAAGATTTTATATATTGTATTCAAAAACTTTACTCCTTTCTTACTGCAAGAAGTAAGATTAATGGTAGTCTTTCTAATGCCTTAACTCTTCAACATGGCTGCAGGCAGGGCTGCCCCCTCAGCCTCAGCCTTTTTAATTTATTCATCGAACCTCTAGCCCAAGCAGTACACCGGGAGACGGGATTAAATGGTATTTCCAAGGGAGGAGTGGAGTACAAAATTAAGTTTGTACGTGGATGACATACTGGTCACAATAATAAATCCAGCTTCGGGCCTGCCTCTATTATTGAAAATGCTTGGTACTTGGGAGCAAGTATACCAAAAGATCTGACACAGGTCTGCTGATTTTATACCCATATTGCGGCCATATATCCTCCAGGATACAGAAACCATTTGAGGGTAGCATAGCTTTGCAGGCTATCAATCACTATCTCAAGGAGAACTCTAGTTTGGTTAACTAATGTCGAGTTCACACCAGATGCAGAAGCGCAACAAAGTGCAACTGTATTCAGTGTAGTGCTGCCAGCTTCCTTTTGGTGCCTGTGTTAAAAAGTTGGGCTGTCCAGACAAGAGGTGCCACAGCCAGGAGCTCTCCAGCCAACTCACAATCTACAATAATAACAAGCAAAGCAGAGCAACAAGCAAAGCTGGCAAGAAAACTTTGCATAATCTGTTCTGTACTATGTAAAGGATATATAGGCTAGGGTAGGATGTAAAGGGTCTGATTACGATTAATGATAAAATATGCATCCCATGATTGTACAAATTTGTCAGTTGTGACCAAGCAGACTGTCAGAGAGATGAACAGAAACACACATATAAAAGAGCAGAGGAGCAGAATCATTGTTGACCAGTGTGGAGAAATGTGCCTGTGATGTGAACAGCCAGGCGGCTGCACAACAATCAACACATCCGGTGCTTCCAGTAAATACATGGCATAAAGCTACTAAGAAAAAGAGATATAAACTACTTTGACAAAGAATAAAAATAGAGATCAAGTTGACAATGTGCATGTGATAAAATATTATAAAAAATAAATATAATAAATACGACAAACTACAATTTCCATGCCTCCACAAGTCAAGTTGCACTTACAGTTTACCCACGTCTGTGAAAAAATGACACACACATCTTATCTCTGGCAGCACAGATGATCAGAACAATGAGTACAGATCAAAATTAGTGCCACCAATTCAGTAATTGACCAAATGTCTCCTCTTCTGTTCCTGAGTCAAAACACTGATTAATGTCCTAAAAAGGTTTTTTGCAGAACCTTATGATGTCGCAATGAAGCTGACCTTTGACCTTTTGGATTGAAGATGTCATGACTTCATCATTATATCCAAATCGATATTTTTGTGATTTCTTGAGTTATGGCCAAAGACACGTTTTGTGAGGTCACATAGATCTAGACTTTGACCTTCGACCACCAAATTCTAATCAGTTTAATTTTGAGTCCAATTTGACGTGTGTGCCTAATTTGAGGTAATACCCTCCAAACCTTCTTGGGATATCACCCTCACAAGAACGGGACAGATGCATGAATGGATGGACAGAAACCGCACATCGTAAGCAGCAAAAAACACTTTCAATTCTGTTGTACATGTTCTTATCCCAAGTCGTAACATGTTGCCGCTCTGCAGTGCACTTTCGTGTCTACATATTTTTGTTTTATGTATTCTTTTGCATCTGCTCTATACATTCCAGGATGCCATTACTGTAATGTTAAAATAAGCACATGGTGGGATTACGTTGCACGTGGTTATGTTTAGACAACACAAACACATGGCAACCATCACTGAAAAGTCAACAAATGCACATGCTGGCACGGATGGTTAGGATTAGGGGTAGGAGGCACATGTCAAGTGTCTAAAAAAATCACTTTCAGATGGGAAGCAAACTACAACCCCCCTCATGAAAGTCCAGGGTTTGTTGGATCCATCCACCACCCCTCCAGCCCCTCCTACAGATGCCCTCATGCTCCTTATATATTATGTTGTTACTAGCAGTGTTTCAAGCTAATGCTGTCCGGCAGGATTTCATGCGGATGCAACAGGTTTCATCTGGTGGCATTCCAAGTGATGTGGTAGGTGCTGTCCTGTTGTCTGCCACTGTATAATAACACCACGACTGGTTCTGTCCAGGCATGTTCTCACCTGACGCCATCCAGTGGAGTTTCATGCAGATGCGAAAGTTGGCTTTTCGTGATGCAGCCTTGTCCCAGCAGCACTATTTTACAAGTTCAGAGTGAAAACAGGCCTTATTGTTGCCACACTTGCACCAGTCTCTGCAAACGTTGTGCCATCATTTTGTTTTAGACAAGATAACACCACTAGATTAAAATCTATAGCATGTGCTCACACTATTCACAAAATGTTCATATTTTGGCCATAGCAACCAGTCGTTGTGGGTTTTTTTTTTTACCCTTTATCATGACAGTATTCATTCAAGCTTCCATCCAACCATCTTCCATGATGGCATTTCCATTGGGTAGGGAGATGAGGTTTAGCCTATCATGAGGATGGCAACAACGGGCTGGGTTCTTCGTGGAGGAGAGCAGAGCAGACAGTCCAGACAGACTTATCTACTGTGGGCCGAGGAGGAAGATTAGAGTATTGATTCTGCAGGGTGAAATTCTCAATCAGGAGTCCAAGAGGTCAGGATTGGCAACTAGCAATGTGAGGAAGTGTTTGGCACAAAGTTTGGCTGGAGAAGAGAGAGGCAGGAAAAGGAAATTGCAGCAAGTGAGATAGTATTCACTTCACTGCAAGGAAGTGATAAACTTCAGACATTGATTACAGCAGCCTGTTGGATTCACTCACTTGTTATCACAGAAGGCTTTGCATGATCTTTACAGTAAAGTTTTAAAGGGTTTTATGCATGATGATATAGATTGATATGATATAGGTTTGGATGTCATGAAATATTTTTTTGTTGCAATGTTGCAATCCTACACTACAGCTGCTGTATACAGCATGTTTAACATGTTCTCATCCCAACTCATCACATGTTGCTGTTTTGCAGTGGACTTTTATTAATTACATTTTTGGTATCCTTCTGCATGTGCTGTTCATGTTCCAGGACAGCCCTACTGTGATGTCAATGAATGCACATGATGAGATGATACGCCACATTGTTGTGTTTAGACAACACAAGCACACCGCACCCAACACCATAACATCCACTAATGAACATGCTGGTATGGATGGTAAGGATTAGGGGAAGGAGGCACATGGTATGGTATAAAAAAGTATCACATCCAGACAAGAAGCTAACATCGGGTTCGTGCATAAACGGCTGGGGTTTGTTGGACTTATCTACAGCCCCTTCCACCCGCCCTATAGACTCCTTACAGTCACTGGCAGCATTTTAACCTGATGCCATGTTGATGCATTTCATGAGGATGAGACAGGTGCCATCTGGCTGCATTCTCAAGTGATGCCATCTGTCTGTGTGTCATGCAGATGCAGCAGGTGTCCTCCAGCTGTCTGCCAGTGTATAGTAGCACCGCGACTGGCTCTGTCAAGCTGCTTTCTCATGTGACGCTCTCCAGTGGCATTTATTGCAAATGCAAAAGGTGGCTTTTTGAGTCATGAATTTACGTAAAAAGCGCTGTCTCGTAAACAAGCTGCACTATTTTATGAGGAATAAGAACAGGCTTACATATACTAGCTGTGATACCATACTATTTATTCTGTTAGTATACAAGAATTTAATTATCTTAACAGTTTGTACAGGAAACCATGCACGTGTTTAATAACAGACTGCAGCTTTGACAGAACACTTTTTTTTTTGAAGACTTAATGCCCAATTGCATTTCTTTGTTCTGAGCTGCAAAGAGGCAATTAAACACAAGGTTTTGGGTCAAAAATGAGCTACAAGGTGCAGTGGCTGAAATCTTTCATGACCCTGTTTTGCTGTCAAAAGGTTTAAGATGCAGTTCAAATAAACATGCAACCATGACAATAATGGTATTATGAGAACAATATGTGCCATTTCCCATATGCAGATAGAAAATCATAGATGTTTGTGATTTATTGGTAATTTAAGTTTCAGTTATCAAATAGAATAGAACATCACTTCAATACCAGGCCACTAGTGGTGTTATGCAGGCTAACCTTAGCCAGTCGAGTTCCTACCCTACCAGTCTGCAGTGTTATTACAGGAGCAGTAACAAGTGCAGCAACATTGCTGCTTGACTTAAATTAAATCTTGACTGTCATATGCCATCAAATAGGAGGGAGTGCAACATGTCAACATGAAATATGTCAAGGTCAAGACTATCATGCTCAGATTAACAATTACAATGTAACATTATCTAGCTGGCTACCAAGACACTTACATGCTAATAGAGATTGTATATGTTATTTTTGTGCTTGTTATAAATGAAGGGCATTAAACCTCACAATGAAATTAAACTAAAATTATAGATCTTTATTAACAAAGTTCATACATTTGTTTGTTTTTGTTCATCTTGGCAGTTAGCCTATTTCTCATAACACTCAGAACGTTTACATACACAGTTAAGTGGTTATAGCTTGATTAGGTAATCGATTTATTGAGGTTAAGTATGTCCAACACCACCACAATAGGTGAAGATATGACCCCTTACAGCTAGTTGCTATTGGACCTTCTTGAGGTTGCACACTGAACAAGTTAGCAAGTGTCTCCTCATCTGTCCAAACATGCATAGATCTTGCTCTAGCACTCGCCATGTTGATACCTTTGTCTTGTTTTGTTTTCTTCCATTCTTGTTCCTTCTTTACTTTTCCCAGTTTTCTTCTACAAATTTATGCTGCTCAACTTCTGGCAAAGCCTGGCACAGGGACTATGTATCATGTGCAGAATGCCAAGGCAAGTTCGGGTCTGGTTGAGGCGTATACATGAAAGAGTAAATTGACCCCCATCCACATTATTTTTGTCTGACTCTATGAAATTCAACTTTTAAACTTTAGTCGAGCTAATATGTTTACATGTACTTTAAAAGGCCAGTTGTGGTCAAACACAATCATTTTACTTTTTCTAACATCATGTAAACATACTGACTTGGTCTGGATTGTGTGTCTGAATAACATTGACATGCTTACACACAAGTTCGTCATTGTTGAGGGTCATGGTGTGTCTGTGTGTGTGTGTTTGTGTTTGTGTTTGTGTGTGTGTGCGTGTAGGTCCTTCACAGATGGATGCTTCTCATATTGCGCCTGTAAGAAGCTCCTCAATTGCCTTTCTGCACTGCATTTTGGGGCAATAGTGTACATCAGCAGCAAAACGGTACTTTTAGTAGACTTTTTAGAACATTTTTTTCATTTTCAAGTTTGGACACATAACAGTCTCAAAGTTGATCTATTGTTTGACTGGTGTTCTACTTTATCCACACAGCAATTTTTAGACTTCATTTAACCAGCTCTTAATGCCCAAGATGTTCTAATGCAAGTAACAGAGTCTCTAAAGTCTGTGCAAAATAATTGGTAGAGTTACTGTATAATACGGTGCAGGTGCAAGAAACTAAAAGGAGAGTAAGGAAACCCAGCTGCTTCAAGGTCTTTGAGTTCACTATGACAAAAGAACAGGTGAGGAGTAACAGAGAAACAAAAAACAACAACCCTGCACATTTCCCTCCAAGTCAAGGTTCAGTTATGGTTCAATCAATATCCCCACACAACATGTCAGCTGGAATAACGAACATCACTGCGCCGCATGGCTCTTGTGCAACAGCCTCTAAACCATAAGTGGTATTGAACCAGATTTTTGCTTGTTTGCAAAAGTATCAATATGGCCATGTACAGTCTGATCTGCATCGACAGGCTCGTTTCTGACCGTCAATCCCAGACAGCCTGCACCAATCAAACTTGCTGAAAAATATTAATTCTCACACCACAGCAGTGTGCTTACATGACCCCCCACCCGGTTCAATTTAATAAAAAATGTAATACTGGCCACACATACACATACATGCAGACAGACACTAATGAGGACAGGAAAGATATGCAACAATATGGTGTTTGTTTTCTCTACTCCTGTTATCTTCATTATTCATCACAGCATTTTTTGTTCCAGAAGAGAAGTGAGAGGACATAATTTTGGGTTTAGGTAATGAGAGGAAAAACTCTGCCTTTTCCTTTTCTATTTCTGACTGACACTCTTAAACACACACACACACACACACACTCACACAGAGCACACACAAATGTATAAACCCTGGCTATGAGTGCAGAGAGGTGCTGTCTTGATTGATGGCAATTAGCATGCTGTAATGGTAACAGCTGTTTGGGGTGTCAGGAGGCTGCTACTGTACCTGACGCCCACCATGCCATCTGCTGCCTGCGGGAGTGTGATCACGTGTGTCAGTATGTGTGTGTTTTGTTTCAATGTAGAACATTTTCCCCAAAAAAAGATGTCTAAATCCCACCTGGAGTTGTGTCAGCTAAAGCGATGTCGAGAACGTGTAGAGAGTCAGAGTTTGTGTGTGTGTGTGTGTGTTTGTGCCAGGTTGGCAGCTTGTTTATGGTGAACCCAAGCCCTTGGAGCAGGCTGTTGGCTGTCTTATTAATGATGCCATGTCCCCTCATGTCTCCTAATGGCACCGCAAGTCCATCTGTGAAAGACCTACACACACACACACACACACACACACACACACACACACACACACACACACACACACAGACACACCATGACCCTCAACAATGACGAACTTGTGTGTAAGCGTGTCTGGGGCTTGTGCACTCTGTGTATGTGTGTGTGTGTGTGTGTGTGTGTGTGTGTGAGTCGCTGTTAATGGGTCATCAGTTTGTCCTTGGAGATTGTTGGTCATGGAAAGGCCTGTCCATGTGTCCACCTGTGCAGTGTGGGGTGTGTGAGTTCAAATGTGCGTGTGTGTGTGTGTGTGTGTGTGTGTAAGTGTGCTTCCTCCACATGTCTCAGTCTGCCAGCCAAGGCTCAGTGTGAGACACCATGTTACCCCAGAGAGAGTGGGCTGACTAAGCTGTGTGCAAAACTGGCATCCAGTGTGTGTGTGTGTGTGTGTGTGTGTGTGTGTGTGTGTGTGTGTGTGTGTGTGTTTGTGTGAGTGAGTGAGAGAGAAGGTGTGATTTGTTATGAGAGAATTAGATGGCTGTAGAGGTGCAGGGTGAGTCACAGAGATAGATCAATCATGACAGAGGGGCATAGAGAGTGACAGAGAGAGAGACCTGAGTTCAGTGTATCCTCATCTGACTCAGTGGCACTTCAGTCCTCCTTTACTACCACGTCACAATCTACCATCTCTGCAGCAGCTTTCACACTGAGCATCACAGCGTAGCTTCGATCAGGTCTCCCAAATGGCATCAACTGTCAACATTAAAGGTGCATGAGACTGTTTCACATTTACGTGACCTCAAATTGGAGCAATCACCAGGAGCCCATGTTCAGACAACAGCTCTGTGTGAGAAAACAAAACCACATCATTCATTTCAGTGAGACCACTGTGATGGAACAACAAAAAAAAGGCAAAAATTTCTCTGGGGTATACAGTATATGAGGCTACGAGTGTGCGCTAACCCCCAGCCCCAAAGGCAAGTGTGCTACTTACTTTCAGCTTTTCAGACTAATAAATACACAATATAAATCCAAAAATGTACAGAAAAGTAGTTAGGCTGAACACCAACTGCTGCTCACCTCTAATTCATCTGAAACTTCTATTTTAAATGCTGACAAGCCAAATAATTTTCATGTAATTGAAAAGAGACTGGTTAAAAAAAAACAAAACAAAAAGAAAACTCTCTAACAGTGTAATGATTTGAATACTAGCAGCCAGGGCAATTACATCTTTACTGGTGTCTGGTTTTAAACAGGTGTGCATTTGTGTCTCTTCTGCCACCTGTTATGAAAACAGCCCTGATACATATGGACACGTGGTCGCTCCATGTTCTTTGTCAATTATAAGCTTTTGTATGAATACCTTAAAAATATCAGCATTATATAATATATAGGTTGATATTGTTAATATATGTTGGCTATAGGTTGGTTACATATGGATGTATAAATTAAATATTTCAACGTCAGCAGGAGTTTTGAGTTTTGATTGTCCACTGTGACACTTTTGACAACAGCAGTAGTTTCTTTCTGTATGAGATACTTATGCATATTCAGTAGTTTACATACAGCAGTTGGTGCTCGGCATGCTCTCTGTTTGCTCAGCATTACCCTGACAAATAAAGGGGTGGAAAACAAAATGTATTTCAGCCACTTTTAAAAAGGCCTACCTAAAAAAAATCAATATCAGTCTAAGTGGATGCTGTGTTGAGAGTGTTTTACCCCTTAACCTCATTGTCACACAGCCTTTTCCTTTGGCTCTACACTTTCTCAGCCTTGTAACTCCTGTATTCTGCAGGTACTGTATAAGCCCAACTGTGCTGTGCACTGTACTACACAGCCGGTCAGCTGTTTGGGTCAGAAAGTGCTGTTAGTGGCTGTTACGTGATCCGACTGAAACAAATCATTTTTAAAGATTTCACATGCTTGTATTTTTCCAGTTTGTTCAAAGAAAGAAATAAAAACTGCTGTGGTCAGTTACACTGAATATAGAAATCAACACTTCACCTGCAAGCCTGAAAAAAACTCTGTTTGCCGTAAACATTTCTCTGGAGAAGGTTTTATAAAACCACCTCCAAATAAACGTCAGACACTGGAAAGCACTGCTGCACCCAGCCATCAGGTCAAATTACTCTAAATACCTACAAATAAATGAAAACTCTCAACAAACAACAGTAAAGTGTGAAGTAATGACATCCTCTGATTCAGAAAGATCTTGAGGTTGTGTTGTTACCAAGTCGAGTGTGCAGCAGCTCTGTGTCTACAGTCCACAGTGAGCTTCTGCTGTCACAGTTTCCACAGACGGTTTACCTATCTGTCACTCTTTCAGTCTCCCTCCTTAAAAGTGCTTCTCTGTGCTTCGTGTTGTTAAAGTAACCCCTTGTCTCCTTGGTGAGTGTAAAATGTCATTATCACTGCCATAATCACTGCCATAATCACTCAGTTTTTTTCTTTTTGTTGTATTTGATATCTCCTCTGTAAACTGCTGAGAGTCTGAGCCAAACAACTGACAAGCAGTTGCCAAAGAAAAGGGCTATGTGATGCCCATTCTCACTCCGAACTCCTGTAATGATGCCCCTCTGTTATTGCTCTGGGCATACAAACTTGACACCAAAAGCCACCTTTCACGTCCAACCGGAATGCGGCTGGATGGCGTCAGAAGAGACCATGCTCGAACTAAACCAGTGGTGTTGTTATGATGTGCTGGCAGATGGCTGGAGGACGCCGGGCACGTCCACATGTAATGCAAACTGACGCCCTTTACTTGAGAATGCAGCCGAATGGAATCGTTTGTGTGCACATGAAATGCTGAAGGAAAGCGCCACACAGTAACGCTAACAGTAACCATGTAATTTAAAGAGCACGAGTCTACTGATAGGTCAGGTGGGTGGGGAGGTTGATGGGTTCTACAAAAAAACTTGTGAAGGAGTCTTTAGTCTCTGTGTGGACGTATGTGTGGACGTGTGTGTGTTTTCTACACTTTACCATGTACCTAAGCATTGTGACAATCCGCGCTGATGTTTGGAAACTCTACTGAAAGTTGATTATTAACACATGGGTTGCGAGTTGACAGGGAATACCCTCATAACACACACAGTATGTGAAAGACCCACGTTGGTAAAAAAAAAAAGAGGTGAAAGAGGATGAACAGTGAAAATTATGTGTTATTTTAGTGTTATCTAATAGCCTTTAATAACAAAGGATTAGCTTGGGCCAGTTTGTTGAGACAGAGGCTGTTGATATGGACAGGTATAATTTTTAGTCCAAGTTTATTAATGTGACTATCAGTGTATTCATTTAATGATACAAATTTATTTATTTATTTTTTCTAGTTATGTGTAAAAAAATTTCTATGTTGTAAGAAATGGTAACTCAAATTTCACAACTTGGTCTTGACTTCAGACTTGCCAGTCCACATTCACCATTGTGACTTTAAAGCCAAGACTTACAAATGACCTTAAAGGATGTTTTTAAGGTGTTACTACATGTAAAAACACGGAGTACCTGAAGTAAGTTGTTTTGGGCCACTCCTGTACACTGTTTTTACAAATAATCTTACTTATTAAGAAGGCATGTATTTCAATGTATGCTGATGACTCTACAGTTTATTTAGCAGAAGCAATAATAAGTGCTTTAATTAAAAATGTAGGATTTGACTTTGGTTGTAGACTGGATCAACAGAAAAAAAAAAAAACATTTTAAATGTGTCTAAGACAAAGAAACAACTGTTCTCTAGGTTCAAAACAAAAGCTTGATCACAGTGTAAATAACATGTTAATAAAGCAGGAGTTATCATGAAATAAATTAGCATGGAATAGAAAAAATACAGAGTGTGGTAACTAAAATGGGAAGTTTGATCCAATATCTCATCAGGTAAAAATTGCAACTGGTCCAGAACAAAGCAGCATATGGTAAATGTGTCTTATTGACCACTCAAAGCGCTTTAACACTACATGTCACATTCACCCATTCACACACACACTGGTGGCCGAGGCTCCCTACCATATAAGGTGCCACCTGCTACTCAGTAATCATTCACACACTCACACTCCGATGACGCAGCATCAGGAGCAATTTGGGGTTCAGTATCTTGCCCAAGGATACTTCAACATCCAGAGGAGCTGGGGATCGAACCGCTGACCTTCTGGTTAGAGGACGACCCACTCTACCTCTGAGCCACAGCTGCCCCAGCAAGGCTCACCTCGAACATGCGTCCCTTAAGACCATCTGAGGGGATTCTGGTTCTCTGAGTCCTGGTGACCAAGGGGAGTGTGGTAACTAAAATGGGAAACTGGATTATTGCTGAGCAGTTTGATCCAATATCTCATCAGGTAAAAATTGCAACTGGTCCAGAACAAAGCAGCATTTGTAGTTCTTTCACGTGGGATTAGAACAATTGTCATTATAACACTTCAGTGTCTCTTTTGGTTTAATTTGAAAAGTTAAATTGCTTAACTCGGTGATGGCTTTCATTAGAAATGTCATAATAACAAAGACTCCCTTTCTTTTGTGCAAAAAATTGTACTTAAGTGCAGATTTGCACAAATATTTGCCAAGGCATGCTGTTTGAGGTTGTTTCACTTTACCAAAATCCAAAAGCACTTCCATTCAAAGTATAGTAATGTACCACGCAATGCAAGAATGGAATTCACTTCAAAATTATATTACACATCAAATGGGGATAGTTGTATTGGGTTGTATATAAAACGGGACGAGTTGTCCATTATATAGGAGCAATAATACATTAGTGTGTACTTCTGTCTACTCCTTTTTTAACATGAGGCATTTAAATAGTGGCTGAAGTATTTGTTATTGAGATTGACATTTAGGGTTGTTTTTTTTTTCGTTTTTTTTATCGGAAAAAAAAGACCCATAAAAAGAGCATCGAAAATATTTATTATTTTAATATTTATTAATTGTAACATCATATAAATATGGAATTATGCTAATTAGAAATATTGTTTTTCCATTGTTTTTTTCATATACATTTTCCCCTGGCTTTTAAAAATGAATTGCTTAAATCATCATCTAAGGCATGTCAAAGCAGCACAAGAAAAATGAGCTCCAGATTTGAAAGGGTTAAAATCATCATAGTGATCTAGAGTTTCCATTTAGGTTGTTTTTTGAAAAGATGCTTATTGGCTCAAGATTTTAACTGTGTCCTTTGAAGGCAGTGAGCCCAGACTGTAGCCTGTAAAGGAAACTAGACAAATAGCCATGCATAGAAAGTAAGTGCTGATCAGGCTGCCTCTACCTACCCCTGATACTCCCATCTGTCCGGGGGAAGGCTGCCACCTCAAATCCCTGAGCCTCAGCCCACTGATACAAAGCAAGAGCTGTAGCTCTCTGCCTGTGTGTGTGTGTGTGTGTGTGTGTGTGTGTGTGTGTGTTGTTTTTTATTTTATTTTTCCTTAAGACAGACGATGCATTATTACAATGTATGAGTCGTTAATCTGTGCAGTACTCTGTTATTCATCTGTATGAGAACGTACACTGAGCCACACTTTCATTTTTGTTAATTCCATAACAAGTTTTTCACTAAAAAGTTTTCACTTCCTTTTAATTTTGAATTACACAAACATGTGACACAGAAATTCTGGAGTCAAAGCAATTTCCCACAATGCTGTAATCTCCCACACTGGCATAATATGCATTTATTGAAAATATTCAAATATTGGTTTCAGGGCCATTTTTAGAAGGGCCGGTGCCTGTTAATAGAAGTTGGGAGGCCTGTGAATTAAAATGCACTTGCAGCTCCAAAGCCTGTAGGTGCCATTACATTTTTAATGTGTTTACAAGTTATTGCACAAGCACCAAATGTTGTGGATGCAGTTTCTGTTAATGAGGTTTGGGCTGGGGCTGTTTAGAGAAGTCCCTACAAGGCCTGAGATACAATAACGTGTGTGTGTGTGTGTGTGTGTGTGTGTGTGTGTGTGTGTGTGTGAGTGTGTGTGGCTTTCTGCAGGGCTTGTGTACTGATATATCAACACAATCAGAAAATGTTACACAGGCTTCTGCTGTTTTAGGGTTTAATAAATAGACTTTGAATGGCACTTTATTTAATGTCATTTAATACATGGACTGCTTTTGCTGTTAAGCCACTTTTCTTACTCGAAAGATACCAGATATAAGTTTTAGCTTTACAACAGAAATTGCAGAGTTCTTATTAAATGTATAGAGATTCCATGGCAAATGCATGAAAGGCAAATTCATGCTGTTAATTTTTAATGGTCAAATCTTTCTGATTTGAGGTTATTACTCAACAGCTCACTGCTCAGGTGTCACTGACTATCTTGTAAACTGGGACTGGGACCCTCTTCTATCATTCTAATCAAAGCTGACAGCCTTTTTTTTTGATCGCACTGGATCAGACTTAGGCTGGACTGCACCAACAAGGATTAATTTTTAAACCTGAATAAATCAAGTTTAAATTCTGTTGCACCAAAATTTGTAGCTATCTTAAAATTAAGAAATATTACATTTAAACCTATCTTTAAATCTCAGTTTAAACTTAGATTAAATTAAATTTTATTACACCAAAACTTTCAACTCAGTTTAAACCGCAATTTAGGGTCAACTTTAAACTTACAGTTGAGGAGCCCTAACCCTAACCCTAACCCAAAGAAAGAGACAGACCCAACCCAACTGACTTTTATGATGATGATGATCTTGAATTTTGGGGGCTGAACAGGAAAATTGGGCCAGGTGTCAGTGACAGAAATGAAGCTGTACCACAGACTCTCCAGCTCTTTGGTTGGACCTGAGATGTTATATCACCCCGTGTTTCCAGATGGTGGGTGGGGACCTGAAACACTTTCTCATCCAATGTCGTCACATGTTGCAGAGTGTAGCTTCCAATGAATGATAAAAAACATTTATGAACAACAGCACATGGCAACCAACACTAGGATGTCAACAAACGCACATGCTGGCACCTTTGGTTAGTATTACGGGAAGGAGTCACATGGTAAGGTGTAGAAAAAAAACCATCTTATTCAGATGGGAAGTGAACACCAGACTCTTATCAAAGTCCAGGTTTGTTCGATCCATCCAATGCCCCCTCCCACCCACCCATCAGGCACTCTCGTGCTCTTTATATCATGTCCTTACTGGCAGCATTTCAATATGATCCTACTATGTTTCAAGCGCACGTGACAGATTCTGTCGACTTTACTTTTTTACGCAAATGGTGTCATATACCCTATACCAGAGTAAAATGTCAGGAAAGCATAAAAAAAGATACTGAACAAAGCCTTATCCAGATTATACCTTTTAATGGATGCAAAAGTGTTTGTAAATTAGATTGTATCATTTCACACTTTCACCGAATCTTTCTACAACTGTGTGATGTATTACCCTGCTGATAAGCCAAATGTGCACTGCTGACAAGATAATTCTGCAAAGAGAGTTAAGTGGTTTCATGTGGATACTAAAAACTTGCACTCTGTCACCTGATTAAAGCAAAGAGCTTTTCAGGTTTGCTGTCTAAGGTGCTGAGGGGGAGTCACAGTATGGGGTTAGGGGCCACAGCAGGGGTCTCAAATGTCAAAAGTTAAGGGATAATCAAGTCCTTTAAAATTAAGTCTTTTATATTAGTATATCACCAGAAAAAAGTTTCACTTTCCTGGTCTGATACTGATAGAAATGTTTAAATAAATAGATGGTGGTGTTTAGGTGGTGTCTTGCTAACTTCACTGCCACAGTGCAGAACAAAAACTCTTGTGTGTGGCCTGTGTGTGTGTGTGTGTGTGCGCGTGCGTGCGTGCGTGCGTGTGTGTTTTTTATTTTATTTTTCCTTAAGACAGACGATGCATTATTACAATTTATGAGTCATTAATCTGTGCAGGACTCTGTGATTCATCTGTATGAGAACGTACACTGAGCCACACTTTAATTTTTGTTAATTCCATAACAAGTTTTTCACTAGAACACAGACAGGTGAGAGCAGAAGCAAGAACACTGCTGACATGACAGCCACGTTTGTGTTTATGTGGGTCAGAGATACTCAACTTTGCCCAGGGACCACTTTTGTAAAATAATGGGAGGACAGGGCCCATTGATAAAAAATAATTTCATAAACATTAATAACATTTATCAGATTAAATGAATAAACATTAAAAGGTTCATTATTCATGTTTATGAGGCATATAAGAGGTGTATGCAGCTGTGTTAAATTTAAAGAAATTCAAGGCTTAGCCTGGACTGGGTATGCTTTTTTTTTGTTTTGTTTTTGTGAAACAAGCTTGATCTTGATGCTTCTCTTATGCCCTCTGGCACCTTATTAACATTAACCACTTGGATCAGCATCAGGTTTCTTGTGTTGCATTGAGATGCTTTTCACAAGGTATTTAACCCTTGAAGGAAATGAACCCAGTTAGTTTCACTTCTTTCAAAAACATGAGAAAAAAGGCAATGAGCAACTTGAAAATTGAGAAATGATCTGCAAACTGCAAGACATTAGATAAAGGTGACAAGGAAATGACCAAAAAAATAAAAAAAATTCTGGGGAAGATTTTCCAGAAATCAATATTGAAATTATTATATTTCTTAAGTAATTTTGGGGTCATTGCCTTTTGTCTTTATGCTTTTTTTTAAAGTCAAACCAATTGGCTCAGGATTTAAAGGGTTAAAAGTACACAGTTCACAGTGTGAATCTTTTTATTTTCATTGTGAATTAGAAAATATGCAGCGGGTCACCTGGCATCTTATTGACCCTAGCAGTAAGTTGAGTATCACTGGTCTATGTGCTAAATGTTGCAGCTAAATATGTTAGTGCAGAGACAGGTTTGTAAGTTTGCAATTGCAACAGTAGAATACTGTGTGACAGAGAGAATGTCACAGCATTGGCACATTCTTCCTCTTCGCTGATGTAGAGCTGTCACCTCCACCTGTTTCCAAACTTTGAAGAATGCATATAGATTTTGACAATATGTGGACTATAAATACAAACATGCATGTGCACACACCATCTAGACACTTGAACCTCTGAGTGAGGCATTCAGCCCCCTGTTGCACTCCCTCAAACACCTCTCTCCCCCTTTCTCTTCATTTTAATTACGCTCTTCATTCGTCTGCCACGCCTTTCACCCAGCACTCGTTGCCTCTCCACACCTCCCCTCACCTCCTCTCCCCTCTGCCTTTCATCTTTGCCCCGTCAGGTTAGCCTTTGACGGTGTGCGTGGGTTGAGGAGGGCTGAGGAATCGGCTCGACCTGACACAATCCATCCCAGAATCATTAAAAGCGAGGCAACGCCAATGCTCCGGCTCCCCGCTTAATGAGACACCTCTGCATACTTTGTCAACAGAGTACAAAGCAGCCTTAAAGGGAACAGCAGATGTATAGTGTATGGGGTCATGCATGGCTTCGGGTTGTTTCTTTAACTCTTGGCAGAAGACTTCTATGGTTGTTTGAAGACCCTCAGATGTAGTTTGGAGCAGGTCAAATGGAGTGTAAGCTTGATGCACTTGAGTAATCATTTTAAAAGAGTAGGTACTTAGCTCCTTAGGTCTGGGAAAGAACTAGGTAAAAGCACCGTTATGACAACCTCCCAGATTTATTCCCATCATCCGCCTTTTCAGAAATAATGACATAAACCGAGACAGAAGAAGAGAAAGAGGTGGAGGTGTGGAGGAGAGATTCAAGAAAATACAACACTGCAACAAACAATCTCAAAGACTGATGGTGTTCCTGTCCTTTTAAAAAAATAAGCATCCATTTCCAAAATGAAGTGCATCACTAAATAAATCAGTCTCAGGTTAATAAAGTTGTCATGTGTTTGATTTTCCTGAGGAAAAAGGAGGGCGAGAAAAGGAGAAAACAACTGCAGAAATATGACCCCGTCAGCATTATCTCTTTATTTTATTGTTTACACAGAGGTCACCGTGAACACAGGTCCTACAATCATTTTTTTCTCCAACCTTTCCTATAGAATTTTAGTTTTTTTCTTACAACATTTTTCTGACTGTAAATCAAAAGCCATAAAGCAGTGGCACAAGTGGAGATGAAGGAACTCACAAGAAGTCTGCGGTACATATAGAGAGCTTCTACAGTGTGAGGGTGCTTTCAGGTGTTACACAAAAATGCGCATTTTACATCCCACCAAGCTCCGTACACCAATTACACATGCAAGTCACTGCTGTTGGGTTTTCACTGATTCACTCCCCCAGTCAATTGCAATTTAATTGTTATTCCTTCTCTTGGACCTGAGACTGCTAAAGGGAGCTAATGTGATACACAGCACAGACAAAGCGATGGCCGCCAGTGACGGCATCACTGTTAATGGAGCTGATTTCAGCTGTCTCTCACAACAATGAAAAAGGAGAGAAGAGGAGGAGAGCAACCATGCCAACAGCGCAGCGACTACAGCAGGGTCTACCTCAGTGCAAACACAAAGACTCCACCGCAAACAGCACTGGTGTACAAAAACACCAGCCACATCAGGGACTTGATCACAAATGTATTAAGAAAGTCTTGATGCAGCGTTGGATTTGGGGCCTTGTTCATTCCTATGAGAGCTGCTCATTGGTGCATGAAGGAATAAAGCTGTTTTTCTGGGTGTGGAATATTAGGATCTAGGGGCCCATGAGGCTAGCACTCGGCACAAACGGGAAAACTTCCGCCGGCGGAGCGACTGAAATCTGGTTCAGTGATTTGCTACCTTGAATCGCGGTCTAAGAAAATTAATTGTGCATCTCCTTTAGCCTTTCCAAATGTTATTGAGCTGGATGGCTCAAATCTAGATAGTGAAACGAATCTTTTTGCAGGGGTTTTGAGGCTCACAAAAGTGTATCCACTGATTTACAGACGTACTTTTACCTATGTATGTCAATGGGAAAAAGTCTTTCTTGGCCTGTGGGCATCATATGTCAGACCCGGATGGTGTAATTCCCCTTTTGGCCACTATGTAAAATTTGCATCAAAGCCTCAATTTGACTCGACTTGATGTTTCAGAAAAGCTTCAGACTTCGACATGGGCAACAACTATTAGTATGTGTTTCCCACCAACATTTAACACTGGTTTTGTCAAATCATGACCATAATCATCCCTTATATTAATCATATTCCTTTTTATTAGGACTGTCAACCAAGTGTTAAGCCTGATGTGATTTAGTTTCATACATTATGTGTTTTTTTTTTTTTTTTTCACCCGCTCCCTTGGACAATAGTGTCCTGTATCTACGACACTGTGCTGGCTGAGTTTTAAGGTTCAAATGATGAAACTGGTATCATATAAAATAAGAGGACCGGAGGAGCCCAGTGGTGTCATTCATGTCATGTTATCTTCTCAGGAAGTGTCTTAATTATGCTAGGCTACATTTTGGGAAGGAAAAATGGCATGGCTATTCACAGGGGCCACTTGACCTCTGACCTCAAGATTTCTGAATAAAGGTGGGCTCTGTGAGTACCCATGTGTATCCCCTTTACAGATATGCCCACTTTATGCTAGTCCCATGCAGTTTGGGCCAAAATTATGCAGCTTTTGCATGCAATGTTAATGTGTTATTTTCACCTTGTGTATTTGAATATTAATAAGCTGGCAAAGAACTATTTTTCAGTGTGTGAATCTCCATAGACCTGTAGATGAAACTCAATGGGCAGCCCTGCTAAGTGTGTGAAAACTGAAAAACTGCAAACTGTACTGACTGCAGGCAAGTCATAGCTGAAGACTCGGTTCCAAGGTCGGTGGGGTAGGTGGGGCGGTGGATGGAACTTGCATGCAGTAGTCCAGTGTCCGATTCCTGTATAATTATGATGGATTTTTTTCTACACCTGACCATGTGCCCCCTTCCCCTAATCCTAACATCTTGCCAGCAAGTGTGTTTGTTGACATCCTGGCATTATGTGCTGTTGTTGTCTAAACATAACCACATGCAGCATCATCCAACCATGTGCGTTTGCGGACATCTCACTAGCAGCATCCCAAAATGCAAGGAGCAGATGCAGAAGAAAACCTAAAATGTAATAAAAAGACACAGAATTCTACTGCAAAGTGGCAACATGTGATGAGTTTGGATGAGAATGTGTTGGTTTCACACATGTAGGACCTGTATCAGAGAGAGAGACTAAAATGAAACTCCTAATAAGTACAAATGCTGTCATTTCATTCCCAATGAAGAAGATGTGGTAAGAATTGCTTTACCTTGTTAAGATGGACTTCAACAATGTTTAGAAATTCTAAATAATGGAGTTGTAAACATGCAATGAAAATTGTGATTAATAGTGATTAACTATTGAAATGCAGTGATTAATCGCTGTTTTAAAAAACTAATCGTGACAGCTCTACTTTTTATGCATGCCATATTTAGGTTCTCAGTTTTGTCTGCTACAGAAAGTACAGTTGCTGTGACTTGCATTTCAGTCATTGAAAATCAAGGCCACACACTGTAACTCTTATAGATAAAACATTGAGGTGACATATCATCTTGTGTAACTGACTAACTAATCCACTATGTGTAACTGTAGAGAGGAACACACATGTATGTGTTATGCAGGAGAGGGAGTCATTTGGTCTTTACCCTTGAGATTATGGGTCTTGCAATGCATGTACACACACACACACACACACACACACACACACACACACCTACACAAAACACACACCGACACACACACACACACACACACACACACACAGAGGCAGTGTGACCCTGAGCATGCTGCTGTTACCCTGAATGTGGCCATTCCAGAAGGACTGTAGGTTATCAGTGGTCAGAACACGACACACAGGGGACAGCCCACACCATGACACATTTACACTTAGATGCACTGTGTGTGTGTGTGTGTGTGTGTGTGTGTGTGTGTGTGTGTGTGTGTGATTTTACAGATATGTACATTGGCAAGAAGACAGAGGCTCCTACAACTAAGATGAAGACACACAAGTAAAAAGTAATAAAAAAAGACGGGAGACAGATTGCATTTTCAGGGAAGGGACACAAAGTCAGTCTACAGCAGGGGTGTCAAACATACAGCCTGCAGGAGAGAGATGGCCAGCCAACGGGTCCAGTCCAGCCCACTGATACCTGTTTTTCACCAACATGGAACTGGTTCTGGTCTTGTGTCTAATTTTACATTATTCAGAGCAATCTGACCCAAAAACAGTTTGTGCAAAGCCTGAAAAGTTGATGCCCAGCTGGAACCACAAAATAGCATGTTCAGAATCTGATCCAATTTCTCAATGGTTCTGGGCAAAACTGATAGAAATGCAGGCCGGTTTGCTAAATAACACCAAGGTTCCAAGAGTCCTGACAAGAACCAGTTCAAGAGCCAGAGTTTATTTGGTGGAAAAGACACAACCAAAAACTTTTGTTTCAAATTTCTTTCAAAACTATGAGCAACTTGGTAAATATTCTTCTTGCAAGAAATGAGTAGATGTAGAGGTGGATGTGACTCAGAGACAGAGTGGGTGGTCTTCTAATCAGAAGATTGGCAGTGCAATCCTTCAGTCATCATGTCAAAGTATCCTTAGGCAAGAGACTGAACCCCACATCTCTCCTGATGCTGTGTAATAAGTGTGTGTGAGTGTGTATGAATGGCTAAAAACTGAGTAGCAGGTGGCACCATATATAGTAGCCTTGCCCATCAGTGTGTGAATGGGTGAATGTGACATGCAGTGGTATAGTTTAGATTAGATTAGATTAGATTAGATTAGATTAGATTAGAACTTCATTAATCCCAAAGGAAATAGAAGAGCCAAGCATCTTACAATAAAACAATAACACAACAAGACAATAAAAACAAGTACATCAAATAGATAAAAATGACACATGCCTATAAAAACACTAAAGTGAGCACTTTGAGTGGTTGGAAGGATTGAAAAGCGCAACCCAAGTGCAGTATTTTTACCATTTAGAAAATTACTTTTAAAAAGCTAGGGAAAGTTACATTACATATTTAAAATTATGTTACAAAATAATTATAATTTTTATGCACTTCTTTCTAACTAATTGTCAGGTAATTTTCTTAAACCTTTCATTAATTTCTTGCCATATTTGGGTCATTTTTTTTTTGTTGCTGCTTGATGCCTTCTTGTGTTTTTTAAAGAAATCAAGCCTATTCTCTGAGGTTTCAGAGTGTTAGTGTCCTGTGCTTGCTGTATTGCTTCTCTGCATGCTGTGGCAGGGAAATGACACATATGTGTATGTGTGTGAAGAGGTTGGATGTACGGTATGCCTGCCGTATGTGTGTTTCTATGTGTGTATCCTAGACACTCAGAGAAGATGGGAGCAAATTGAGCTCCCATGGAGAAACCTCATCATTTTCAGAGCAGTGGCTACAAGTGGAGTTGGAAGTTTTGGGTGCAGGGTCTCCCACTGCAGGATAGACCCTCCGTTGGATTTTCAGCCCTGCAGTCCTGAGACAAGATGGCTGTGTCAGTGACCTGCTGCGACATCCACTCATCCATGGCTGCCCACAATCATCCCAGAATTTTAATGGTGCTAAGCTCCAAACTGAGAAATGAAAAAGAGCAAAGAAATGATGAGCAGGAGACCTAAAGATTCAAAGAGAAGTGGGGATCTTGTGTTCTGGTGCAGAGACAACAAGGCAACAGTCCTTGCATAAGATGTTAAACTTTTGTTGCAGTCTGGCCTTTTGTTCACATGACAATGGTGTTTTGGGGGCCTAAAAAACAAAACTTGAAAGAAAAGAAAGAGGTTCCAGAGTGCTTTGATGACAGCAGCATGTTTAGATGCAGATGTAGATATTTATGCAGTATTTTTCTATTTTTTCAACTCTGTGGCCCCCTCTGCTGATATTTTCTGAGATCACAATGACCTTGACCTTTGATCATCAGCATCCAAATTCTAATCAGTTCATTCTTGGGTCCAAGTGGATGTTAGTGTAACATTTTTAAAAATTCCTTCAATGTGCTCTTGAGATATCACCTTCATAAGGAAAAGACAGATGACGTCACAGTGACCTTGACCTTTGACCTATGGCCACCAATATCTAATTAGTTTTACCCTGAGACTGAGTAAATGTTCTTGAAACATGTTCTTGAGGGACGAACAATGCAGAGGCATGAAAATATTACAAATAAAATAAAATACCTGACAAACAGCTGGCAATGCAATAGTTATCATGATGACAACTGATGACAAATTATACTGTTTACTAGTTGTCACAGTATCTACTGCACAGACTGAAGGGACAAAGTTCATTACTAATCTCAGTCCTGCAGGTTCTAATCCACAGTGTACAAAATGGTAAAATCAAAAACTGTAAATGCTTTAACTCAGTTTCAACTTCGCCCATCAGTCGATCGTGATCAACAACTACATTGCAACACAACTGCTCAGTGTCTTTCTGACATGGCATGATGCAGTTATGACCTTAATGCAACACAGCCCCAAAAACATGGTGAAATTTTTGCTCTTCAATCCAACTCACTGGTCCTGGATCTCTGTGTGAGACATGACCACAGCTGGCTGACTCCAAGCTTTAGAGACCAAAAACACAGCCTGTATCAAAACCCTGACAATGTTAGAAATTTAGTATCAAATTCTCACAGTGTGACTGCTGCTGCAGTGCAATGCACACATCTAAAAACCAGCCAATCAGAGTATGACATGACGCAGAATACACTGGCCAACAAGAAATACCCTGACACAAGTACCTTGGCACGTACAGTGCTCAGCATACATGGGTACACCCTAACAGATTAAAAAAAAAACCCACATATCTCTCCTTAGAATAAATACCTTCTATGGGATCCTATACACTAAAATGTTCGCGCAACTCTGGCTTATTGGTTTTAAATGAGATTACTCAGAAACAAAAAACAAATTGGAACTTTTCTAACAAAATGACTTAAGACCATGATGCAAAAATGAGTACACCCCAATGATTGTCGTAGAATTAAAAACTGATAAAATTCTAATTAACAGGAATTCATCTACAGATGAGTCTAATCAACCATCAGACAGGTCGTCACCAGGTAATTGAAAATTAAGGGTGGTATGTAAGAGAGAAAATCCACTCCCACTCAATGCTGACAAACATAGCACCACATGGAAGAGAAATGTCACAAGACTTGAAAAAGAAGATAATTTCTTTACGCAAAAAAGGCCATAGTTACAAGAAAATTAGTAAAGCATTGCTAATAAGTCAGAATACAATAGCAAAAGTAATCCAAAAATTTAAAAAGGATGGACTTGTGGGAAGCTAGCTTAAACGTCCAGGCCGTCCACGGAAGTTAACACCTCGACACGAGCATCTTATGATGAGAAGAGTTGAAGAAAATTGGCATGCAAGTTTGTCACAGTTAGCCAAAGCATTAGAGTGAAACAGGGGTGAGTGTTTCCCATGACACAATACGACGCACACTGCAGAGGAGTGGCACGCATGGGTGTCGTCCACAGAGGAAACCACTGCTGAAGCCCATGCACAAAAAGGCTGTCTAGCATTTGCCAGGGCCAATGTTGACAAAGACGCGGAATAGGACTCTACTTTGGAGTGACGAGAAAAAGATATATCTTTTTGGCACTGATGGGTTTCAAACTGTATGGCGTCGAAAGGGCGAGGGGCACAAGGACAAATGCATGGTACCCACAGTATAGCATGGTGGTGGCAGTGTTCTTCTGTGGGGTTGCATGAGTGCTGCAGGTATCGTTTCATGGATTCACAAAACTACTGCAAAATACTGAAAGAGAAGATGCTATCATCCACCCATGCATACAACTAAGCGCACTGTTTCATTTCTGCAGAAGAACAGGGTGAAAGTGATTCAGTGGCCAAGCATGTCACCAGACCTAAACCCAATAGAGCACTTGTGGGGAGTTCGGAAAAGACCAGATGAGCGTGAGTTCTCCATCCAGCATGGTAATTCAATGTCTAGAAGAGTTGGTGCTGTTCTTAAAAATCAAGGAGGCCATACAAAATATTGATTTAGTAGGATTTGTTGTAGGGTGTAATCATTTTTTCAACACCTCAGTTGAGTTAAATGTTGTATTTTCTTATCCTTATTATGTTGATGGTGACTATCCTTTTACATTGATATAATAAATGTCTGATGAAACTCAGTTTTGTCAAAATACAGCAAATTGTACTCATAGACACAAAACAATGGATACAAATCTTAATTTTCATTTTGGTGACATTTTGGGATGCACAGCTCTGCTGCTCCCCCTGCTGTCTGTCGCATGCAAACACACACACCTGGGCTGCTGCGGGGAAACCTGACCAACTCAGGCACTACTAGTTCTGAGGCACTGTTACCATACGAGACATCAGCCTATCCACCAAACTATTACTTGCTGCTTGTCTGCTGCTAGAACATTGGGATCATACTTATGGGCCCAGTAGTTTGAACCAAGACAGCAAACTCTCTTATATTGTCAACAGCCAGCCATTCATTCCGAACAGCTGTCTGTCAGTGCTTTCGGCAGGAGTGTGACCCCAAAAGCCACCTTCTGTGTCCTCATGCAACACCAACAGATGCTTTAGCTTATAACTTGGTTGGACAGAACTGGTGGCAATATTATCATAAACTGGCACGGGCGCGTCCACAGGAGACGTGCATGGGCAGTGTCATTTGACAACGTATGGGTGAAACCAGTCGTGTGCCTGAAACACGACAGTGTCAGGTAATAACACTGTTTATAACCATGTAATACAAAGAGTCTGAGTGCACTCAAAGGGCGGACAGGTGTGGAGGTGGATGGGTCCCACAAACAACTGTCTTTTGTGTTGGAGTCTGAAGTAGCTCCCTGTGTGTGTGTGTGTGTGTGTGTGTGTGTGTGTGTTTGTTTGTTTTCTACACTTTACTATGCACTTCTTTTGCCAAACCCTAACCATGTGTGACTTTGATGATTAATCCTAACCATCGTGACAGTCAGAGGTGTTGTGTGAATATAAGGACCGTGCTGCTTCATCCCACCATGCGCATTTGTTGAAATCGTTGAGCCACATCCTAGAGCATAAACAGATGAAGGATACCTAAAACTTCATAGGTTGACATGAGAGGTCCTTACAGAGCAGCACCATATCACAAGTTCGCAACATATAAGGTCAAAAGTTCGGATATATAGCTTGGGGCTAAACCATGTTGGGCCTTAAAAGTTATTGAAAGGATCTTAAAATCAATTCTAAAATTAACAGACAGCCAATGGAGGCAAGAATTGGAGTGATGAGTGACCTATGATTTGCTTCAGTTAAAATTCAAGCAGCAGCATTTTGCACAAGTTGAAGAGGGGCCAGTGATGTTTTGCTAAGGCATGTAAATAATGCATTGCATAGGTCGAGGCATTACAATACAAAATTGTGAATAGGCTTTTCTAGGTCTGGAGAGGACACAGCTTATTTGATTTTTGTAATATTTCTGAGGTGGAAGTAACAGGATTTAACACAATTATTGACATATGGTTCAAAGTTGAGCTAGGAGTCAATTATGATGCCTAGATTTCTTCCTGTAGATTTTACATTATTTGCCAGTGAATCAGTAGACTGTTTTCATTTGCATGCTAAATGGTGAGGGCCAAAAATGATTTCATTGGTAATTTTGTGTCATTTCCAGCTCCGTACCTGGCCTCCACGCGACATTGAACAGGCGTGTCAGCCAAGAAAGCCCGACAATGCCTTGAGCATCTCAGCTACTGAGGAGCTTTTTGACCAATTCAGTGAAATCTGTCAGGGATATGGATGAAGGTTCCCCCGAGTCCTCAGACTCTGCCTTCTCTATGGAGGACGTGGCAGCTTGGTTCAGGAGTTCCTCAAAGTGTTCCTTCCACCGCTCGACAATATCCCCAGTCCGGGTCAGCAGTTCTCCTCCCCTGCTGAGCACAGCCTGAGACAAGCCCTGCATTCTCTTCCGGAGATGTCTCATGGTTTGCCAGAACTTCCTTGAGGCCAACCGAAAGTCCTCCTCCATGGCCTCCCCGAACTCCTCTCACCTCTCCTCTCACAACTGCTAGGAGACCCCCAGGCCAATAAAGCCCAAAAGGCCTCCTTCTTTAGCCTGACGGCCTCCATCCTCCAGCTGCCGCCACGACAACCACCAACGACCTCCTGACAACAGCTTCAAGCATGGGATTCCATGTCCCAAACCTCCCCCGGGATGCGCGAGAAGTTACTCCGAAGGTTTGAGTTGAAGACCTCGCGAACAGGGGCGTCTGCCAGACATTCCCTGCTCACCCTCATTACAGGTTTGGGTTTATGGGGTCTGCCCGGGAGCCTACCCCGCCACCTGATCCAACTCACTACCAGGTGGTGATCAGTTGACAGCTCCACTCCTCTCTTCACCCTGGTACCAAGTACACTTATGAGCATCCCTATGTTCAAACATGGTGTTCATTATGGACAATCCATGACTAGTACAGACGTCCAATAACAGAACACCACTCGGGGTTGGATCCCAATCACGCCCCCCCCCAGGTTTCATTGTCATTGCCCACATGGGCGTTGTCCCCCAGGAGAACTATGTAGTCCCTGGCTGGCACACCATCCAGAGACTCCAAGAAGGCTGGGTACTCTGAACTCTCGTTCGGTGCATACGCACAAACAGTCAGAACTTTCTCTCAGCAACTTTAAGTCACATCGAGGCAACCCTTTCATTCCCTGGGGTAAACTCCAAGTGACCCCATATCGGGCAGGGTATTCTGGTCTGACCACTTTGCTTTGGGAGACCCTACCAGGGACAATTAGACCCCAACAACACAGCTCAGGATCACAGGGGCACGCAAACCCCTCCACCACATTAAGGTGGCTATTCTAAGAGGGGCATAGTATAAATTAGTATGAAAGTTTTGGTTTAATAAACTTTGTGTTTGAACATTTTGAACTGCGGTCCTATTTTTTTTTCCATTATGAGCACATCTACCCCTTAAGAAAAAAGTTAGTGAAGAGCCTTGAATATAAGTGGTGCAGGAGTGAAGAGTGTCATCTTGATTGACTAACCTGCATTTGTCTTTTGAGAACCGTAGATAGATATATCAATAATTATAAAAATGCTATGGAATTATAAAAATATATGTATATAAAATACTATAACTCTATATTCAGTTATGCAGGCCAAGTCTGATTCCCCATTTCATACAGGTGAAACTAAATTTGTCACTGAAAACTACACTCTGAGTTCGAACTGGAGGTCATTTGGAGTAAAGGTAAAATGTTGGCAGATATGCTATTAAATCCACAATACAGTAAATAAACTGCTGCACTTATACTCTCAGCTTGTTTCTGTGCCTTTGGTCTGAATCTGAGGGCCACTCTGCATCCTCCTCTCCACACACAAAAGAGCACCTTGCCAGGCACATAATCCTCTCAGACCCCCTATAGAGCCTGGTGCTCTGGATCTCCTCCTGGAGGTCGCAGCTAACCACCAACCATTCCTAGTGCAGTCCTCACTCAATACAATGAGTGGGGAGATTTCAATTGCACAGTTGTCCAGGGGTCTAGAGAAGGGGGTTATTTTTGAATTACATGTTTATATATTTTGCACACACTTTCAGTGAAGCGAATAATGAGACAGACTGGGAAGGTTAGAAAGGGAAAAAGTGGTGGAGTGTTCCCATCCTTACAAGAATCTCCCCCAAAGCTACAGGATCTGTTAAAATTGTGAGAGCAGACACACACACGCGCACACATACCTACACACACACACACACACACACACACGCACACACAATTAAGTCTAGAAAGTCTCTCAGACCCCCCTGCTGCTTATAGCCCGGTTTTTCTCATTTTCCAGTTTATTCTGCACTGAGCCACACTACTCTCTGGGAGAGCCGAGAAGGGAGGAAGCCTCCAGAGAACAACTAAAGCATTGAACTGGTATTAACATCTACATCAACACAAACACTTGAACTGTACACTCTAACCCTGATCATAACCTCATATTTGTGTTATCATTCCAGTCAGTCAGTCAGTCATTTTCTGTAACCGCTTGTCCTCGTAAGGGTCGCGGGGGGGCTGGAGCCAATCCCAGCTGTCATCGGGCGGAAGGGGGGGTACACCCTGGACAGTTCGCCAGACTATCGCAGGGCCGACACATATAGACGAACATACACACACAAAAACCTTTATTTTGGAGATAGCATGTTAAGAATTACATAACTTGTGTGTGAGACGTCCTTGGCCTGCTGAAAATTCTTAATGATTCATAACTCTGAGATGCACAGAAAAGCTCAAAAACATGATTGTAGAGATGTCGAGGTTGAACAACTGTATATTAATCCAGAACCGTAATCCTAAATCATCATGTTGCCACTTTCCAGTGACTTCCATGTCAACATATGACCTTTTAGATATCCTTCTGTGTCTGGTTTTTACGATCCAGTATGCCGCTACCATGATGTCAACAAATGCACACTGTGGGATTATGCTACACCTGGTTATATTTAGACAACACAAGCACATGGCAACCAACCTGGGATGTCAACAAACGCACATGCTGGCAAGATTAGGGAAAGGAGGAACACGGGACTCCCTCATGAAGATCAAGATTTGTTGGACCCATCCACTGCCCTGCATGCCATCTTGCTCAAAACCAAACAGGTTAGGTGTGAAAGCACTCTTCGTCATGTATCTGAGGATGTGGTAGGATGAGGAGAAAAGGCAAAGGCAATCTGTGTGTTTTACGCAAACATTTCAGCATTTTGATATAAAATATAGCCTTATGGTTTAAATTTCATTTGTCACATTATCTATAAAATCTATAAAAATCTTGAAACAAATTTTAAAACCTCTAAGAGTGATGAAAAGAAAACTAGAATTACTCCCTTGCAGTAGTATACCTCCTTCTACCAGTCAAGCTGCATGTCTGTCCTGACTCATATGTAGCCATAATAGTAGACAATGCTTCAAATATGGATGTTTCTGCAAAGACACTACAAATTGTAAAACTTGGATGCTTCACACACATCTTCAACTCAGCAGCACAGGAGATCTACACAATCAAGACACCCAATTTCAGTGTTAATCAATTTGGTATCTGACCAAATAGTAGCAAATTAGACAATTGTATCATAATTAGCATATTTTCTTACTTGACCCAAAACATGTTAAGTGAGGTCACTGTGATCATTGAACACCATCATATAATAATTTGATCATTGAGTCCATCTGTGCTAGATGTAATGAAATTCCCTCAAAGCATTCTTTGAAATACTGCATTCACAAGGATGGAAAGGAGAACCCCAAAACATTATACTTCCAGCCACAACTGTTGCCGGCACAGAGGCAGAAAAAAAGTAAGTTGCAAAGACAGCTAATGCCAAATCTACTCAGCAAAGAGGTGGAAAAGAACACATACTGGGAATTGCATACAATATGGTTTACATTATTCTGTCATTTAACATAACAGCATGATACAAAGGCCAGAAAACAAGCTGTCGAATATTGCAGGGAAGGTGATTTGAAAACCACACAAAAACTTTGCAATATACTTGAAAGCACTGTTTACAGGAAGTCTAAAAATAACTGCAGATACCACACTTTACACACACACAAACACACACACATATGCTTCACTCAAAGTTTAACTACCCCGATCTGGCCATATAGGGTCCCAAGGGCCAGCCAGTACATATGCAAAAAGATTTTTATTCCCTATGCCATACAGGCATTGGACACAGAATGACTGCATCAGATCAGACAAAGTTGTTATTTCACGAGATTTGATCTCTTGTATTATTTATTCACTGCTACCTGCTCATTTGCCGTATTGCATATTATGTACTGCATAATCTGTATGTTTTTAATGTCATGTTGTGTTATGTGTATGGTATGTGCCTTTGCTACACTTGGGAGAAGACACACATACATTTCCACTGAGGTGAACACTAAAGTCAGTGTAATATAATTCATTACAATCAAAGGAAGAACAACTTGTCAGGTATTATCTCCTATGTCTGATGATAGCAGGAGGTTAAAGCAGGAGCTCATGAAATATACTCAACACAGACAAACGAAAGAGAACATTGGAACAAAATGCATAACTCCTGTGTGTGTGTTATTAAATTGATAAAGTCAAGAAATGTGTTTTCATTATTTCTTTGGATTCACTTTCTTGAAAAAACAAAACAAAAAAATTGCAGGACTCAGAGTGGACAGTTCTGAGATTCATTTCCCTTCTTTTACACACACACACACACACAGGCACACACACACACGTAATAAAATCCACAGCAGAAACACAGAGGGAGCGGTGCTGAAGAGTCCTACCTGTTAGAACAGCTGTGGTCTTCTTCGGCTGGGATGGAGGAGAAATGTGATGAGCTTCTGTTAGACTGTAAGCATTGCTCCGTCTGTCCAACTGTGTGATGAAGAAAGATAGACACACAGAGACACACTCTTCAATGGATTGAACTCAACCTTTCATACATCAAAGTCAGCTAACTCCTATCATTTTTTTTAAGTCAAAGCAACAAAGGTCCAACATCAGCAATGGGAGATGTGCCAGATAAACAGCCATCAGTCACTGAGCACAGCCACTTGAGGAACTAGGGATTCAGTGCCTTGCTCGCGGGCAGCTTGACAGCAGCAGATTTCCCATGAGCCTCAGCTTCGGTCAATGCTCTAACCTTTGTAGAGGAGGCTGTCAATACTCTACGTTTATTACATTCCATCGATATAAGGTTAGATCTTATGAAACATATGGTAGGAAGGTATCGAGGACACACACACATTTCTTAGCAGAATCAAAAAACAAAGGTGACTTTACCCTGCACCACCATCAGCAACCCAAAACCACACACTCAAGCTCTGCAGGGAACATCTACCCAGGCTAAAGCATATAAGTTCACCGTCACCTTTTCTTCAGCTTTCATTGTACAGAGGTTCATTCTGAGCATTGCATTACACCTGCGAGCCAACACATCAGATGCGGCACAGCTAATTGTGAAAGTCACTCAAAGAATGGACTTGATTTGTCCAGAGGCACCCAAATTTACTGTGTGAGATTTTAACCACTGTATTTTAAATAAGACTTTGAGATCCTATGAACAGTATGTAACCTGCGCCACAATGCAGACGAACACTGGTATTGATCTCTGCTATGAATCAGTATGCAGAACTATGCCCATGCCATCTCTTGGTGCTTCTTACCATAACAGTATTTATCGGATGCCTGTGTAAAAACCTGCCTTGTGCGTCTGGATCGGGAAGAAAAGACCATTAAAATTTGGTCGGAGGATAGTATTTTCTCTCTCCAGGGGTGCTTTGAATGTACAGACTGGCAATGTTTTTATGACACTTGTGATGATATTTATGAGCTAACTGATACAGTGTCTTTCTAAACAATACAGTAGCGGGGGACCTAAGAGCAGCCTGGCAAGGAATTAAATCTATGGCAGCCATCAACCAGCACACTGGTGAGACCAGACAACTCATAAAGGTGGTGTAGATGATACAGACTTGCCAGATGCCCTTTATTTGTTCTTATTTGTTTCTTGTTTTGAAATGTCCTTTTCCATGCTAACAGAGGCACTGATACCTCAAAATGAGATATGAATCTCAGAAAGGTGTCACAACTCTGTTCAAGCGGGTAAAATTAGGGAAGGCTGTGGGTCCTGATAACAAATGTGGACATACGTTGTGCCATTGTGCCGATCAGCTTTGTGAAGTCTTCTCAGCTCTTCCAAATGTGTGTAGATAGCAGACAGATACCTATTATATGGAAAACATCATCTATAATACCCATCCCTAAATCAAATAACCCCAGAGATCTGAATGAATTCAGACAAGTTGCGCTGACTCCACTAGTGATAAAGTGCTTTGAAAAAATGCTGAAAGATTCAATATTTTCCCTAACTGACGGCAAACTGGATCCATCACAGTTTCAAGCACTGCATGAAAAGCCAGATTTTCGGGCACGTAAATGCCCGCAAATGTCCTTGATTTCTGGCAGTTTTTGCCAGTTCACCGCAAAGTTTGCAAGTGCCAGAAATTGTCGGAAACACACTCTTGCGGGGGGGGGGGGGGGGGGGGGGCTGCTACACAGCAGAGGTGTGAATGGCTCTAATTAGCATTTGAATGACACTTGCCTCTGACCTGGCTGGTCCCCTCCACAGACAACTATTGGATGAAACCAAACTCATTCAAAATGAAACTCCCCTGTGATTGGATAGTAAATCTCTCACTCGTTGGTCACCTTTGGGACATATGTATGGTGGTTTGCCCCTCCCCTTCCCAGAAATAAACGAAACTCTTGTTGATTGCTGGAGAAAATGACCAGCTATACATTAACATTGAAATTTCAATCCAATCGGGACACAGGAGGCGGGACAAAGCCTTTGCAACCTTTGGTGTTTGGCTCAGAGGGCTGAACAACTCTGGTGAATCAATGCGCAGAAATTGATGACGTAACCACACTCACTGTGGAGCCTCTGGATGTCTAAACAGGGCATATTTGATATCAGTGGAAAGCTAAGATTCTCCATTTTATGTGACTTTTTAAAACATGTTGACAGGGGCAGATTTAGTTTTTTGGGGGCCTGGTGCCAAAGCTTTACCATCTTGCTTTGATTTCACCCATTCTCTAAGTGGGAATGATGGTGGGCTGTTAGCAACTGTAGAAGTTATAATGTTCTCTAACTATTACATACTAGCGCAACTGTTTTTGTGCATGTATCTATACCTAGGCTATGTACCTGATCAGACTAAGTTTACTGTTTTACTGTTTTCACCATCTTTTCTGTGAGCACACACATACACACCCACCCACACACACACACATGTCATTTGCATTTGTATAGGTCACAGCATTATCATTTACATGTGAAAACCTTACCCATTTCTAGGGGCTGGGAGGGGTGACTCTCTCACCTTGAAACTACTAGTCTACATCAATTCCTGGCAGTTTCAGGCAGTTATCAGTGCTGACTGTGAATTCCTGTCAAAAAAATCCCACTGTTCTTGCAATAAAGCGGTTAAATGCGTGCAGGATGCAAAACCTTTCATCCTAGATAGGGTGCACAGACATCTTGAGCAACCCAAATCCACGCAAGACTTTTATTTGCTGATTTTAGCTCACCTTTTTGAAAGATGCTGCCCCATATTTTAATTGAGTGTTTGGCTTTCCATTTCATGTTACCTGATTAGATTATGTTGATACCTTTTAACTATTTAACAGACAGAATCTAGCAGGCCTTTGTAAATGGGCACATGTATTCCGTGATCATGTCAACACTGGCTCTCTACAGGGCTGTGTCCTTTCACCCCTGCTTTTTATTGTATACACGGAAGGCTGCAAGTCCTTTCAGGAAAACAGCTTTCTTGTCAAGTTTTCAGATGACACACTCTTGCTGTCTCCCCTCCAGGGCCATGGCTGTGCTCTCCCTGAATTTATAAAATGGTGCGACGACCAGCCAACCAGACCACGTGCTCAAAAAAGAATTTGTAGTTATGCCCTCAGGCTAGCGTTATAATGTCCCAGCTCAGAAAACAAACCGTTACACAAATTATTTTATTCCGTCTTCCATAAGGCTGCTTAATGCTCAGACATCTTACACCCTTCATGTAGATCTTGGTTCCCAACATTCCATTGTTTTACTGTACTGTCACTGGCTGGCATTGATACTGTTGGGATGAAGCTGTTGATGGTGTTTGACTGTGGATGTGAGTTGCTGTATTCATCTATTTTTTTAATATTTATTTTTATTTATTTATTTTACTATTGATGGGTTGGCTGCATAAATGAATTGCCCTTCTCACACTCATAAAGTATTCTGAATCTGAATTGCATTACTTCTTTTCATGGCAAAAAGCTTATGATTCTGAGGTCAATATGGAAAAGCATCATCTTCTGCATATCCTGCCTCAAAATAGTGTGGGTTTATACTGTGGGCCTCACCCCAAGAGTTTACCACATGGAGAGGTGTAATACAGCCAAGAAGAGAAACTTCTGAGCTGGAAATGGAAATGCAGATGTCCCTGGTCCAATTTCACCAACTGGTTTTATTTGGCAGCCTGAAAGGTTTCATCAAAGGAAGTCGAAAAAATACAGAATGGAAAGAAACTACTGCTGCTGTCACAGTACACACAGTTACAGCATACAATAGCACTCCAGCTGAGGCCAGAATATTAAAGTCATGCAAATCCATATGTACTGACCTAAAGCCTACAAATATTAATCACTATAAAATTTTAATATTATTATATTAGTCTTTATGAACTATGATTGCCAATTACTCTACTGTTTTAAAAGGTGTTCTGCCTGTTGTTGTTCTTTCTTTGTGCTTTCTGTGCTCTCAACATCATTGAAAATGAGGGCTTGCCTTCAAGGATTCCTTGAGATTTAAATAATGTTTTAATGAATGAATGCATGAATGAACGTAATGCTGTTATTGTATAATATGTGAAGCATGAGCAACAGACGCAGCACCTGTGTCTGAGCCAGACAGGAGGAAAATGTAATGGCCTTTATTTAAATAATTACATTGTTGCCAGGTGTCGTGGCTGAGCGGATAAAGCAGGCGCCCCATGAATGAAGGTAGTGCCCTTGTCACAGCGGCCTCAAGTTCGTCTCCCACTCAAGGCCCTTTGCTGCATGATGTCCCCTCTCTCTGCCCCCCTTTCATGCCATTGATCTGTCCTAACTAATTAAGGCAAAAAAAACCTTTAAAAGAAATAAATAATTACACTATTGCAGAGTTGTTGTTTTTTATTTTCTCTTTTCAGTGATAAATGATAAAACAATGCTTTGGCTTTTCAGTGTTTAAAATAAAAGTTTCAGATAAATTAGAAACAGGCGGCAGTGGTGTTCAGCTCTCAGTCAGCCTGCAGTCAGTCTCACAGAGCCAGGATGCTGCCAGCTGAGAAAAAGTGTACAGACGTAAGCCGCTACAAAAAATATTATTTTCTCACATTTACTCTACATTTTTAAATGATTAACATGTGGCCAAGAATACATTGTATATGCCGAGCTTAGAAAGAAATGACTGTATGCACATATTTCTGTCTTATGCGGGCCATCATGCCTTCTGCCACTGCCCGCCAGTACGTTTTTGCCAGGACTGTGGTTAGCACTGCCAAATGTCAGACAGTTGCTGTCAACTGGATGCACAAACTGATGAAGAGACAAACCAGGGTCATGCGTTAACAAGAGAAAAAAAAAAAAAAAAAAGGAAGAGATTGTGAATTTGTAGTATTACGTGTCTCCATCTCCCCAGAGAGTAAAGAAGTGCAACCATCAGAGTAGGCCTACACATTTCCACAAAGTTAAGCTGAAGTAAACACTGAGTATTTAATTTGATTTAATTATTGTAGTTTTTCTATGCTATGACGACGGGCAGCTGCTCCTCAAATCCTTGTTACTTTTTTGCTATATGTTTCTATTTTTTTCGGCACAATGGCCCCTTCTGCTGAAGCATAACTTTTCTAGAGTAGAGGAGTACTTATCACCATGGGAAAATTTGTGTGGAGTTTGGACTGAATGTTGCAGACAGTGAAAGAATCCCCACAAATGGCATATGCTGATTGGCCAGTCAGACCAGAGGGGAGAAACCAAACCGAAAGTGCTGGACGGAGAGAGGGAGGGGAGCCAGCATCAGGGTGAGGCTGATGTAATTGGGCCGAGAGCTGTTCCTCTACCAAGCCTTCTTATGGCTAATGTCCAGTCATAGGAGAATAAAGTGGATGAGATGCAATTGAGACTCACTCAGCAACAGGAAATCAGAGACTGCTCTGCGCACATCTTCACAGACATGGTTAACCCCTAATATCCCAAATCAAACTATTGTACTGGATGGGCAGACCTTGCTGGGAGCCATAAGGACACAAGACTCTGATGCAAATTCAAAAATGCACTGCAGGAATTGAATGATGCCACCAGAAACAACAACAACTGTCTTATCTGTAATGTCTGTGCGTTTTCATTCTGGTGGCAGTGTAAGGAGAGGGATTTTCCACAAGGTGGATGCAAGCATTGCTGAAGTGGAGCTCTGGCAGGAGCTGAGCTGTTTTTAGTGATAGAAACACTGTGGTGACTGATGTAACTGGATCACAAGTGCCAAAAACTTGCAGTTCACATATTTTTGTTTTTCTTTCAAATATAAACGGCATGAAAAAAAATGGAAATTTGATGAGTTTGTGCTGTAGTTCCATGGAGTTTCCACTGCTGGCCACCGTGATGGAACCTAGTTTTGCCCTTCAGGGCTAAATGCTGGTCACATGACTGAAAACTATGAATAGTTGTACAAGATATTCCACTTCATCAAACATCTGTTGCCGTATTGCATGTTCACCCCTACGTACGTCACCATTGTTATGTTCTGTAAAAAGGTCTTATGCAATATAGTGGAGGCTGACTATATAATACACGAGTTGTGTATTCTTTTCTAATGTGTTATTCACAATACATCAGTAAAGAGATGACATATGTTGATTAGCTGACATATCAGACAGTGACGCAGCAGCAGTCTAAACAGAGGAGCAGAGAAGACTGGAGCGTGATACTGATGGAGCTTGTTGAGGGAGTGTGTTGGGAGTGTGTTTGTCATGTATCTTGTATGAAGCATTTGGCAGAGGGCTGGAGATGCTGTGTTATTGGACTGTAGCTCCAGGCAGCAGAACTGCAGACACATGTATAATTAAACAGCAGCAATCATGAAAGGTGTTTCCTCTTCCCCTTGAGGCGGATTTTATCTTTGTGGTCTCCTTCTCCCCCTCTCTCTGTTATCTCACAGGGTGTCTTCAGCTGCTCAGGAAGTTGCATGTTCTGAATATCTAGGTTCCAACCTGACCAGGGCTTTTAAAAGATGCAACAGATTTACACTTACTGAATATCAGGAATCCTACATGCATGTCTTATTTTTGAAAACACAATACAGAGAACTGAAAACAATAAGTATATGGATAATTTGATCAGCAGAAAATGTATTGCTAATTTCAGTCATTTATTAAGCAGACATTTTCAGTGACCTATTTTTCCAACCAAAATGTAAATATGTAAATTTGCTACTTTTTGCCTTTTTTATGTATTTATTAAATGGATATCTTTTTTTTTTTTTTTGATAAAAAAAAGATGTCAACTTGGACATGCTTTAAAATTGATTGTATTTGGGGGGCGGAGCGTGCCAGCAATGAAGTAAGACGTGTTTGGTGAGGCTCCCGCTGAACTTCTGCATTACAGTTTCAAAAATAGTGTCTTCCGACCTACACGCACATACTTTGGCATAGTAACGTGAACTGTGAATCTAACGACCAATCTAACATCACTTCGGCTCTGGAAATGGCCTCCAGTCTGAGAAAATACAAGTACAGCGGCCCAGCTGCAGCTAAGCCTAGCACCTCCTCGGCTCAGAGTGCTAATGTTGCTAGTGACACGGACTCTCCGCCTAGTCGCAGCACCGCTAATGCCAGTGCAATGCACGAAGGTTTAGACATGGCGGACCTGAAGCTCCAGATACTTCACTCTGTCAAAGGAGATATTACCGCTGTGATAAAAGAGGAGCTGAAAAACGCACTTGCTGATGACTTCAACTTTATTAAGACCGAGCTACAGGCAGTAAGACACGAAATTGCCAACAACATGGCGGCGACTCGCACTGAGATTGACCAAGTGAAAGCCACAGTCAGAGATGTGGAGAGCGGGCTGTCGACATGGACAGATGAAGTGGTCAACCTACAAACCACGGTAACGAGCCTGCAGAAAGAGCTGACTGACCTGAGAGGTAAATGTGAAGATATGGAGGGGAGAATGCGGAGGTGCAACGTTCGTATCCTGGGGGTCCCGGAGGAACCGAACTCGAGCTCTACAGCGTCTGTGTCTAAATTACTAAAAGAAATGCTGGGAATGGATAAAGACATCTTAGTTGACCGCGCACACAGGAGCCTCGTGCCAAAAAGACAGGATGGAAAGCCGCGCGTCATCGTCGCCAAGCTTCATTACTTTCAAGACTGTGTTGAGGTCCTACGCCGAGCCCGGACCCAGGCCCCTCTGCAGCTCAACGGGAAACCTATTGCCATCTTCCCGGATTACACCACGGCTGTGGCTAGAGCAAGGGCGGCGTTTACGGAGGTCCGGAGACTCCTACATGGGCAACAAGGAGTCCGGTTTGGCATCCTATTCCCTGCACGGCTCCGCATCTCATATAAAGGGGAGGACAAGGAGTTCCTGGATTCCGGGAAAGCCATGGACTATGTTAAACGGCATATCATCAGGACAGCGGAAGACGGGACATGAATGAAACGCTCTGTGTCTTGCAAGTGGATGTCCGGCGGAGTGAGTATCTAATCCGGTAATAAGTATATCATCATTAGTTATGTTGTACTTAATGACTTTGGGGCCGGTGAAGTTCGGCTGGGCATCCATTAATGTGCACGAGTCATGTGTTCGGCGGGAGCCCCATATATGTAGGCTTGGAGTGAACCAAACAAGCACGTGATGTGTGGATACATGTGTAAGGGTTTTTATAATCACCATGTTTCGTTGGGTGATAGTGTTGGGAATGTTATAGGGTTGGAGTTAGGCCAGACTGTTTTTGTCTGTTTGTTTGTTTGTTTTTGTTCTGTTTTTCACTTTTCTATGTACGTATACTTTCTGTATATCTCTATGTACATTTCACTCTGTACTCAGCTAACTTTCAATGACCACTGATCATCCTAAACAATCTAAGGACTGTTTAGTTAACTTTGTGAGTTGGAATGTCAAATCTCTTAATCATCCAGTAAAGCGGAGAAAAGTTTTTACCCATTTACAACAACTTAAGACCGATATAGCATTTCTACAAGAAACCCACCTGCGTAGTTCTGATCACTTCAGACTGAAGAGCTGCTGGGTAGGCCAGATATATCACTCTAACTTCCATTCTAAAGCGAGAGGGGCTGCTATCCTAATTAATAAGACCTTACCATTCGTATCGACTAGTTTAGATTCAGATCCAGCAGGACGATATATAATAGTAGTGGGACGGGTGTATGGGGTTCCATTAATTCTTGCAAATATTTATGCTCCCAATTGGGATGATCAGGATTTTTTCAGTAACATCTTCTCACGGCTTCCAAATATGGCAACACATCACCTTGTTTTTGGAGGGGATCTGAACTGTGTTTTATCACCAACCTTAGATCGTAGCTCCCAGAGGGGCATCCCTGTCTCTAAATCAGCACGTATAATACAATGCTTCCTGAACACATATGGAATTGCGGATGTTTGGCGTTTTCATAATCCTACATCACGCAAATACTCTTTCTTTTCCTCAGTGCATAAGACCTTCTCACGTATCGATTACTTTCTTTTAGATAAAAAGCTTCTTCCCTTAGTGTTGGACTGCGACTACAAGGCTATGGTGATATCTGATCACTCACCTGTGGTTGTCTCAATACGCATTCCGAATGTGGGCTCGAATAATCGGCAGTGGAGATTTAATCCTTTACAACTTTCGGATGAGGAGTTTGTCAACTTTATAAATTCTGAAATCAAATTATTTCTTAGCATTAATCAGACCCCAGGGATGTCTTTTTCAACCATATGGGAATCTTTGAAGGCATACCTGAGGGGACAAGTTATTTCGTTCTGCGCAAAACAAAAGAGAGCTACAACAGAGCGCCTCACTGAATTAATAAATGAGATTCAACATTTGGATGCGTTATACAGCCTCTCACCCACGCCTGAGATGTACAAGCGTCGCTTAATACTACAAGCAGAGTATAATCTTATCTCTACAAGACAAGCTGAGTATCTTATATCAAAATCAAGAAGTTATGCTTATGAGCATGGGGAAAAGACAGGCAAGCTCTTAGCGCACCAGCTACGACAACGCACAGCCAATCAAGCTATCCCAGAAATTCGAGATGATCGAGGAGTAAGATGTACTGACACTTTAGAAATAAACACAAGTTTCTTTAAATTCTATCAGACTCTCTACAGCTCCTCTTCACCTCAAAGCATGTCAGACATAGAGAATTTTTTTCAAAATACTAATATCCCCGCATTGGATCTAGATGTAGCGACTAGCCTAGAGGAGCCAATTTCTACTACAGAAATTGTGATGGCTATACAGAGCATGCAATCTGGAAAATCCCCCGGCCCGGATGGCTATCCTTCAGACTTTTATAAAAAATTCTCCACTCAACTCAGTCCTATACTAAGGTCAGTTTTTGACGAGTCTTATACATCACAGACTCTACCTCCGACAATGCGACAAGCTGTAATCTCTCTGATTCTTAAAAATGATAAAGACCATCTTGAATGTAGTTCATATCGTCCAATCTCACTGCTAAACACAGATACAAAAATTCTTGCTAAAGTTCTAGCCCGCCGTCTGGAGAAGGTTCTACCATCCATCATTTCGCCCGATCAAACAGGCTTTATTAAGAACAGATATTCTTTCTTCAACATCAGACATCTGCTGAATATAATTTATAGCCAATCTGCAACGGATACCTTAGAGATAATAATTTCACTTGATGCAGAGAAGGCATTTGATCAGGTGAAATGGGATTTTCTTTTTCATACGTTTAAAAAATTTGGTTTTGGACCTAATTTCATAACATGGATTAGGTTACTCTACTCCTCTCCTTTGGCTGCAGTGCGTACTAATAGCAATGTATCCCCTTTTTTTGAGCTCCAACGAGGCACGAGGCAGGGGTGCCCCTTGTCACCCCTCCTTTTTGCATTGGCAATCGAACCGTTGGCTATTGCCATAAGGCAATGTGTCGATATCAAAGGTATTCATCGGGGGGGCTTGGTACACAAAGTTTCACTTTATGCTGACGACATGTTACTATTTGTATCAGATCCTTTACATGGCCTTCCGAAACTTCTGGACCTCCTGAAAGGATTTGGGGAAATATCTGGATATAAGGTGAACTTTCAAAAAAGTGAACTCATGCCTATTGGGAAAACAGCAGGTGGGCCTCCCTTTACCTGTTCAACTCCTTTCAAAATAAGTCATAAAAAATTCAAACATTTAGGTATCTGGATCACACAAAATCATAATGAACTATACAAAGCAAATTATTTACCCTTACTCTCTAAATTAAAGCAAGATCTTGAAAGATGGGATTTGTTGCCTCTCTCGCTGGGAGGAAGAATTAATACTGTTAAAATTAATATTTTCCCTAAATTTTTATATCTCTTTCAGTGTCTTCCAATATTCTTAACTAAATCCTTTTTTAACAATTTGAAAACCCAGATATCTTCTTTTATCTGGAACAAGAAACAACCCTGAATTAAACATAATATATTACAAAGACCTCGTGGAGCAGGTGGTCTGGCGCTCCCAAACTTCCTATTCTACTATTGGGCTGCAAATATTAAGGCAATTCTATTTTGGGCAAAGAGGGATGATACCATATTGCCATGGGTAACCATGGAGAATTCGTCTACTGGTATGGTTTCATTGATTTCTCTGCTCTGTGCTAAACTACCACTGTTGCGACCTATTTCCAGTTTCACCCTGAACCCACTTGTTATACATTCACTAAAAATATGGTACCAGTTCAGACGCCACTTTGCACTCACAGAACTGTCACTTGTTGCACCACCTCAAGGACATTGCATGTTTACGCCATCTATTATAGATGGAGCATTTAGCATGTGGTCAGAATATGGAATAATGTCAATGTATGACCTCTTTTGCGACAATGTGTTTAGTTCTTTTGAACACTTGGTACAGAAATTCAATATTCCTAGAGCTCACTTTTACAGATATCTCCAACTTAGAAACTTTATCGCCTGTAATGTTGACCTCTTTCCATCATGTCCCTCACCATCCCTTTTGGATGAGATTTTTAACTGTAAACCAGATACGAAACGTCCTATAAGTTTGATATATGGGATGTTGCATACACAAAGGCTGGCAGTTCTGGAGTCACTCAAGAAGAAATGGGAGGAAGATTTAGGTGAACAAATCTCAGAAGAACATTGGGGGAAAATAATTGGCCGAATCTGTTCCACTTCTATATGCCTTAAACACTCAGTAATTCAATTTAAAATTGTACACCGTCTTCACTGGTCTAAGGCAAGACTATGCAAGGTTAAAGCAGATCTTGACCCTACCTGTGATCGTTGTCGACGGGAGCCTGCTACCTTAATACACATGTTTTGGACCTGTCCAAAGCTGGAAGCGTTTTTTGGGAATCCATCTTTTAATACCTTGTCCGAAGGTTTGTAATTCCTCACTGGAAACCTTGCCCCATTTATTGCTCTGTTTGGAGTGACTCTAAGAAATGTCAGCTTGACTAAGCTGACAAACCAATATGATAGCTTTTTGTACTCTTTTAGCAAGAAGAATGATATTACAAAAATGGAAAGATGCATCACCACCTGTATATACACGCTGGGTGAGAGAGGTCACATATTACATTCAACTGGAAAAAATTCGATACACTTTAAAAGGGTCAATTCGGAAATTCTCTATTTGCCTGGCAGCCCTTCCTGAACTATTTAGAGAATGTGAATGCAGATAATATTGAATTATAGCAACGCATGTGTGTACGTATTCAGTATGTATCTATGTATTAATCTTGATTTAATTATCTACTTATGTGGTTTACTTATATATATATGTATATATTTTTATTTAATTATATATAAATATTTTTATCATATATATATGTTTTTTTTATTTTATTTTATTATTCGTTTTTTTGATTTATTGATTTTTCTTGTTTTTTTTTTTTTTTTTTTTTTTTTTTTATTTCCTTTTTTTGTGGCCGCTGTGTTTGGATGTTGGTGTTGGGGGGGTGGGGAGAAAAAGGGAGAGTTTGTAAAATGAATATGTTTATTCTTAATATGTTAATAAAAAAGACCTTGATCAAAAAAAATTGATTGTATTTGATCTCATTTGTATAAATGCAATTGAAGATTGATGTGTTGAAGGAAACCTGAGCAAATTTGCTTGCTTTCTTTTAAAAACATTGGAAGGGAGCATCACAACTCAACAAGAAAATGGCCCAGAAAGTATGATAAATTAGTTTAAAGTTATAAAAAAAAGAACCGATAAGAAGAAAATAAATAAATGAAAGTAAATAAATAAATAAGAAAATGGCTGCTGAAAAAAATAGATACATAATCTATATTTTCTCTTACATAATTTTACAAATAAGTTAAAGAGAATTAATTAAATAAATATAGTTTTCTGGACATTTTCCCTATCATTTCCTTGTCACCTTTTACTTTTTTTTATTATTGTTTTATCTATTTATCTTTTTTGGTGGGGTGGGGGGTTATGTTATGTATTATACATGTTATGTATGTTAGTTATGTTCACTTACTGTTTCTCTTTAACTCAAAGAGTTATGGATTTTGAACTTGGCTGTTCTAGTTTTCGAAAGTTAAACTTACATTAATTCATTGTCTTGACTATTTTAATCTTTTGTAATCTGTTCAAGTTGATTTTGCAAGTTATTTGTGGAAAAAAAGGAAGATAAAAAAACGGCAGGGGAAGGTTTGGAGCTAGAGAAAAAAAAAGGCTGTCGCCATATTTAAGTTTGAAATAAACTCCCCTTTAAACTGATCGCAAGATTGAATCATATATATGATAAATGTTATACCACAAAAATAAGTCACATATTTTAATTCCTACAAAAATAGTGTCATTCTGAGGTGAATGAAAAAGGACTATTGCCACTGGCAGAGGCATTCTGTGTACCTGACACTTGAGGCGGAGCAATACAGGTTTGCTGACCGTCTGCAAGGAGGAGCGGTGAACTATCCACTAATGGTGGATAGACTTAATTTTCATTGGTCATGCTTTTGATAGATGCAAAAAATCGTTAAAATATATGTGAAACACTTGGGTTAGTTTTAGACATGTCCTCAATATTTGTTTTTCATTTAAGAGCCACTGAACTAACTACTGTAGTTTGCTAACGTCCATTAGCATTAGCTTAGTAAAGCTAATTTGTAAACTGGCGGAATATTGACTTTGGATTGCATTTACATTGACCAGTAAGTAGAAAGCTTAATTCATGAATGTTGTTTCATGATTATTTGTAATAAAAGTTAATTGTTAATTCTCGTTGCCTTTGCCCCGCTTTGCGTGTGTGTGGTGCGTTTTTCAAATGAGCTGTGACATCTCTGTACCCTCCACACTCAACTCGCTGCTTCTCCGTGAAGTTTTATTTAACATTACACAGATAAAGGGTTTTCAGGGGTTTTGCTGTTGTAATCAGGTCAGTTTATTTTTCGAGAGAAAGATCTCTGCGCATTCATTTTTTTTAAAACGCAGCTCTGCATCTAGTCTCTTTCTCCCGGTGTGTGTGTGTGTGTATTACTATCATTATGGGGACAACATTCTGTTTATGTGTGTAGGGGTGTGTGTGTGGCTGTGTATGTGTGTGTGTGTGTGTGTGTGTGTGTGTTTTGTTTGTGTGTGTGAGTGAGAGAGAGACAAATGCTGGGTGTCATGGCAGAGGGGTGAAGTCAGTAAAAGGTAACCTGAATGTTATCCGAGTTGATCTGAGCTGACATTACGCTCGTAGTCACTGTAAGTAAGTGCAATAAAACCTTCGCAAGTAAAAAACCAAAACTTTATCAATACATCTGTTAAACCTGCATCATGTGAACAACACTGTAGAACATGATATTTTAATATGCTCTCTGTCCACAGATGGAAGCACAGCACGTTAGCTTAGCAGCTAACAACTAATTGTTACAAACAAGATTTAAAAAAAAGCTGCCTGTGTGTGTTTTACCATGTAGCTTAGTTTGCCATGAATCTACAATTCTGCAAACTCCTGTATATCGCAGCTAACAGATTTTTTTTTTTTTTACTTGCTCAAGGCCATTGGGCAACCGTTAATGTCAGACCCTGTTAATTATTTATTGAAGCATTTAGGCTTTTACAGGAGATAGATTAAGAACGGTCTGGCAGTAAATACTATAGTAGCTGGTTTTTAACAAGTTTTGATGTCAGTTTGAAAGAGTGATAATTTAAACATTTGAAACATAAATGTGTAAGTTGTGCGGTTAATTTTTGTAACACATTGTCTTTTAACTTATAATGCAATTTATGTTTATTTTCAGTCCACAGGTGTCAACAAGCATGTCCAGTTCATGAAGTGCAAATGTTATTTTTGTGCATTCACCACCAATAGGCAATGGAGAATAATTCAGCACTACAAAAAGTGTCATGGTCATCATTGGACGTGCTCAGGCCCTGTCTGTATTTATCAAGACTGTTTGAACACATTTCAAACTTGACTGATCTTAAAAACTGTTTGAAAGAACATGTGAAAGAAGTTCAGAAAATTGTGACTAAGTTATGCTGTAATTTGTGTACATTCTCAGAGCCCAGTGATATTAACAATTGTTATGCTCACTTCCTCATTTGAGGAACAGGAAAACAGTCAAATGCATTTGCAGATTGCTCTTTCAAGTCGAGTATACTGTCAACATTTACTGCTCATAGAAGTCACTCTCATAAGTTTTCCACCCTAAACAGTTCAAGGCCTGAGCTTTGTGTAAAACATATCCTTACAAATGGAGTAGTAGAGGAGGATTCTGTCTTTGATACTAAGGAATCACCTCCATATGGTCCTATACCTGAGGCTGAACCTCCTTCTGAAAATGGAGAGGTGAGTTATTTGACACTGGAGAATTCGCTAATCAAAACATAAAGGAAATTATACAGAAAGTATTGGATGCAAATAATTGTGTAGCTGATGCCTCTGTTGTAACATCATTGTGTGATGGAATACAATCTTTGAACCCTATAGCTGTCACAGAGAATGTATATTTGTTCAGATTTTACTGTCAGAAAAATGTTTTATTTTGTAGTGGGCATAAGTTATATGGTATGCTACTGACACCTACTGGTTGGATTGTGTATTGCACTAAATAGCATGCAGTGTTCATGTGATCAGTTGATTGTGATCAATGTGCTGCAGAAGCTACAGACAGAGTAAAGAAAGATGCACGTTGGTTAAGCTTAACCCTCAGAAGGTGCACACAGTATATTATGGTATTTTATTTTATGAGGACATTTGCATTTGGATTTTTTGTGTGCTAACAAAACACTCATGTCGGTATCATTTACTTCACTGTAGTTTTTCACGGTGTTTGCTGGTGAAGAGAATAAATACTGGTTAATCATCAGTTGGAGTGTGGCTTATCTGTCCTGGTTGCGCCGATGCTGTGATCTTGCCTTTGGACTTCCCCCTATCAACATGTGCATGAGACTGTTATCATCTCCCTCAACATCATCATAGAGTGCAATTAATGATTTCACACCTATCATTGTAATATGACATGCATCTGTTTCTACTATTGCTGTGCCTCTCTCCCCCTCTCTCCCCCTCTCTCTTTCTCTTTCCTTTTTGCCATGATTGTATTTCATTTGTTATTTATGACATCTATTGCACGTCTGTCCGTCCTGGAAGAGGGATCCCTCATCATCCACTACCACTCTTCCTGAGGTTTCTTCCTTTTTTTTCCTCGTTACAGGGGTTCTTTTTTGGGAGTTTTTCCTTGGGTGATGTGAGGGTCTAAGGGCAGAGGGATGTCGTAAACTGTACAGCCCACTGAGGCAAACCATGTTTTGTGATAATGGGCTCTATAAATAAAACTGACTTGACTTGATTTGACTTGACGTGACTTGTGCCAGAAGAAAACCTTAGAGGCGGTTGTAAACCCACTGAAATTTCTTTCAAGGCAGGGGCCTTTGGGCACAGAACGCAAAAGGCAGTCATTTTATAAAAAAACTTTTCAGTCATTGAACCAGCCAAGTATGTGCTAAATGCGCAAGAAAGAAAACATTAATTTTTTTATGTCCCTATTTTAGATTTGTAAAGTGAAGCAAATGTTACAGACATCGAGTCAAAAGGGAAGGTCATTACAGTCCATTTCAAGATGGTGAATACTTCTCTCTGAAGAATTAGGAATTGCTCTTGGTTTATACAATGATGATTTTGAACTTTGTAATCCATTAGGAACTTCAAAAAAGAACAACAAAGTGTGTGGCATATATTGGGTTATAGCCAATTTACCCATAAAACTTAGATCAACATTATCATCAATTTATCTCGCTGTATTGTGCAAAACTGTGCACATAAAACAGTATGGTTACAGCAAGTTTTTGGAGCCACTTTCAGAAATCTTCAGCATTTGGAGAACGTAGATGTATTTGCACAAATTCTTGGGTCTTATGTCAAAATCAAAAAATCGAAAAATGTCGAAAAATGCTGCAGATTTTGTATGGCCAATGACATGATGGCATGATGTCAGAAGTGGGAATTTTACTTTGTGACACACACCAGAATTGTTTGACGGTTGATGGTTTGAAAAATGACTGTCCTTAAAGAAAACCTGCCCACTTTCAATCTGCAAAAGGGTGTCCACCAGATTTTTTGCATGATCTGTTGGAAGGAATTGAACCTGCAGAACTGTGCATTTGTCTTTCAGATCTGATTGCTAAAAAGTATTTCACATTGGCTGACCTTAATGAAAGGATAACATAATTTCCCTTTCAGTTGTATGACAAAACTAACAGACGTCAGACAATCCATACAAACTTTTCAAAAAAATGAACTATTAGTGGCAAGGGACATAAGAACTGGGCGCTTCTGCAATTTTTTCCACTGCTGATTGGCAACTGAATACCAGAAAGTGAAAAAACTCTGATCCCTGAACTGAAAGACACTGTAGAGCTGTTGTCTAGCCCCTCATTCACAACAGAAACCCTGTGCTACCTACAAGCAAAAATCTGTGACAATAGACAGTTACTTTTAGAAATACTTCCTGGTACTAAACCACACCCTAAACATCATTATCTTGAACATTACCCTGTGCTGATCAAGAAATTTGGTCCACTAATTGAGTTCTGGACAATACGCTTTGAGGCAAAACATTCTTTCTTTAGAAAAATGGTTCACAACACTGGGTACTTCAAAAATGTTATGCACACTTAAACCACAAGACATCAGCTGATGCTGGCATATTATTTGAAGATGCCAACAATTTTTAAACCAAGCATTGAAACTGGGTGAGTGTCAGTTGTGTCTGTGGACATCTTGGATGCTGCTATCAGAGAGGCTTTATCAAATAAGTTTAAAGGTCTGGACTCTGTTTCACTCACTTCCATTGCTCACTTAAATGGGACAAAGTATTCTAAAGGAATGGTGCTCTCAGTTGGACAAACAAGAGGACTGCCAGATTTTGGGACAGTACTGGAGATCTGTGTAATGGATGGTTGCATATTATTCATTATGGAACTATTCACAATGGCCTTCCTGGAGCATATCAAGTGTTACCAACTGGCCAAAAGAGACCCTAAAGTAACTATGGTTGTTGAACCTCACACTCTGAATGACTACACCCCCCTTGCTTCATACCCTGTTGAAGAAAAGCTGCTTGTCACTCCAATGACGTTCCTGTTACATTAAGGTAATGCTTGATTAGGTTGTTTTGTACAGTTAAATACACCCTCACTCTCTGTAGCATAAAACAGGATAGTGACTGTTTGATCAACACAATCACATACACGTAACTGCAGTAAATAAATAGATAATAGATAATATATAATAAATGTTATTACCCAATTTAGACTTTGTGTAAAACCTGTTTTAGATTCACTCAGAAAGGAAAAAAAGTCTGTACATATTATTTTCTTGGTTTTTCACTGTGTTTCTGCTGTTGTTGACTCCTCAATGATGCTTCTCCGAGTTACCCTCTCATCTCAGGAACTAAGGTGTGTCACTGTACAGGATTTTTCCCCATCAGTCGATTATCTGTGTACAACTCTGCGCAACAATCTGGGTCTCCCGGTAAACTTCATCTTTTAATTTGAAGATCCAGACTTTGGGAATGAGCTCTGTAATTTGACAAATATTAAGGATCTACCAATGGAACGAGCCACTCTGAAAGTTTTGTTCACGTCCTCTGAAGTGGCCTCTGACTATACATTAGACACCGCAAACCTTAGTTCTCTGACTAGTTGTGGTTCAGCTGAATGGCCTGATCCCTTTGTTATCCCAGCTTTTTCCCATGATGTTGAGTTTCAGCTACAGGCAGCAAATAATGCCTGTGCCAAGATGGAACTGTGATGGTCATCTCAAAGGCTGTGAAGAGTGACTGTACAGACTTGCTGATATCATGTCCAAAATTACAGCCTATCCCAGCAAAGACCATTATGGAAGTGTAGCCAAAGCTCTTGTTGAAAAGCACCTTTGTCTCAGGGAGCCAGGGTCAGGTAAAGGATGGTATTGCTGGGTGTTCAGCTTGAGATTCAAGATGGGCAATTACCGTCAGAGAATGATGGCAGCTGGATACCCTGTAGTTCTTGTAAATAAAAGAAAAAGGAGAGAGGGAAGCTCCAAGCCAGTCAAGAAGTCAAAAAAGGGCGAGATCCACTACCTGCCAGAGCCACCAGATGGACAGACTGCTGCTAAATCAGAGAAGGATCATGAGACAATGCTTCTAGAAGTGCAGAAGAGAAATCCACATTTACAGTCCCTGGATGAACTGATGATTGCAACATTCTCACAGCAAAGACAGGAGATCATCAGTGATGAGACATTCATCTCTGAAGTCATGGACAGATGGCCTGTACTATTTTGTGAAAGACAGGCAATCCTTTGCCACCTCAGTACTGCATATAATTACTGCTTGCACTTGCTTTAAATGCTTGCGTACTTTACGCAAGTAACGTTTTGAATGTGAGACTAAATTCCTTGGGGTTGTCATTGATCAAAAGCTAACATGGAAACAACACATTGAGTATATTAAAGGGAAAATCTCAAAATCACTTGCAATCCTATATAAATCCAGAAATGTGCTGAATTCCAAGGCTTTGCATTTGATCTATTACTCATTGATTGTTCCCTATATGTCTTACTGTGTGGAATTGTGGGGATCCACCTTTAAAACCACCATAAATTCAATTGTAAAATTGCAAAAACGAGCTATACGTATCATCAATAATGCTAACTATTATGCACACACAGAAATACTTTTTCTAAATTCTCATGTTATGAAATTTAATGATCTGTTTTATTATAAAATAATGCAAATTATGTTCAGAGCAAAATCAAAAATGCTCCCTGACTCAATACAGAGGTTCTTTTCAATTCAGGACAGTCCTTATAATCTTAGAGGTGTTTACAAGTTCACTGTACAAAAAGCTAAAAAAGGTATGAAAAGAAGATGTGTCTCCATTATAGGCGTTAAATTCTGGAATGATGCCGACATAAATTTAAAAACATGTCATTCTTTTTTTGGTTTTTAAGAAAATGCTTTGTAAAGCTATTTTTGAAGCTTATAAGTGTGATTAATTATCTGTTGTTGTGTCTTCTTTGTTTTTCTGGAGGTTGGTGGACCAAAAAGTTGATAATATAGGATAGGCTTTAATAAGCAGTCTGCTTCTGCCTATGCCTTTTCAGTCAATATTCAACACATGATTCTTGAGTTAATGATTTTGTGATTTTGTGTGAAATGTCAATACTGTGTACAATATTTGGTGTTGTCATGACTGAATAAAAACTAAACTAAACTAAAACTAAACTAAACTTTTGACTTTTAGTGCAGTATTGATACTTTTACAAATGTATCTGAATGATGTTCTGAAGCATTATTATGACAAACTCGCGCCCATCCAGTGTAACAGCTTGATCTAGGATGTTAGGGGTTAACAGTTAACAGGTTCACAGATTGCTGCATTCAGTCCAGGCCCCCCACAACTTTTTCTGATGTTGATAAGTGCTTCTCTGTGGTAGAAAAGTCATACTTCAGCAGAAGAGGCCATGGTGTAGAAAAAATAGAAAAATAGAGCAAAACAGAGCAAAAAAAGTAGCAAGGATTTGAGAAGCCATAGGCTGCTGCATCTACATGTCCTGCTGTCGCCATAGCAAACTACAAATCAAAACAGATCAAATCAACCTCAGCATGTAACCACAGTGTGGAGCTTGATTTGGTCATATGATAGAATGATGGTTGTGTGTGGGAGACATGTTAAAGGGACAATTCAGGTTTTTGGAGGTGGTACTGAAGCACTTTTCAATAATCAGTGTATTACATAGAGTAGATGAGTAGTGTATTACATAGAGTAGATGGTGGTGGTGCGACAAACATCATATTTGCCAGTTACAAATTCCATGAAAAAATACAAGGAGTTAATGAGCCCTTTGGGCAGTTTGTGACAGATTTGAGACTGCTTGTAAAATATTGTAACTATGCTAATAGTGAAGAAATCATAAGAGACCGTGTGGTTTTTGGGATACATTCACCCAGACTGAGGGAGAAGCTGCTAAACGTCGGCTCCGAGGTAACGCTGGACAAAGCAATAGACATCGCCAACTTAAAGCTGACAAAAGTCAGCTTAAGGTTGGACGCTGGGGCTTCAGCTAATGTCATTCCCACATGTGTGTTCAAAAAAATGGGGTTACAGCATGTCCTACAGCCCTCAACTCGCCCACTCTATGGCTATGGTGGTGAGCAGCTAGTTGTCAGAGGCAAGTGCAACATTAAATTTCAATACAAGGACACCCAGTTAATGGTGAAAGTCCACATCATTGACACAAAGGCACCCCCAGTGTTAGGAAGGATTACAAGCATGCTTGGATTTTGGGCTCATCAAACTCATACTGTCTGTAACAAAGACATCTGGGAGGAGTTTGCAGAAGTTTTCAAAGGAATTTCTATTAATTCCTGGTGAGTGCACAATCCATATTGACCCCAGCGCAACACCAGTGGTCCACCCACCAAGGCATGTTCCCCTTGCACTATGTGACCACCTAAAAGAAGGGCTACAAAACATGGAAAAACAACAGATCATTGTGAAAGTCACTGAGCCAACTGAATGGGTCAATTCGATGGTGGCAGCAGAGAAGCCATGCACAGGAAAGTTGAGTGTGTCTCCACCCCAGAAGGCTTAAATAAGGTAATCAAATGACCAAATTACCCCTTACCTACTCTCAACAACATTAAATCCAAGCTGGGAGGTTATTTCAGCGTCAGGGATGCCAGGTCAGGCTAATGGGCCATAAAGCTCACAGAAGAGTCATCTAAGTTGACTACTTTCAACACTTTGTTTTGACGGTATTGATTCTTCCGCCTACCTTTTGGCCTGAAATCTGCCCGGGTTGAGTTTCAGCGTAAAGTCAATGAGACTTATGGAGGTCTACAGGGTGTCATGGCAATAGTTGATGATGTCCTCATCTACGACAGAAACAAAGAAGAGCATGACAAAAACCTCCCCGCTATGCTGCAGCGCTCCAGAGAGCAAGGGGTTAAGCTCAACCCAAAGAAGAGAAAAATCAGTGCCACAGAGGTCTGCTACTTTAGGCACTGCATAACAAAGGATGGAATCAAGCCCGACCCAGCCAAGATTGCAGCAGTGCGAGAGCCACCCAAAGACAAAGGTGAGCTAGAAACGATTCTTGGTATGGTGAACTACTTGTCAAAATTCGCCCCTATGCTCTCAGACATCAAAGTATTCAGACAAAGCATTCAGAAAGATGAAAGACCTCATCACACAAGAACCAGGCCCAGTTCTGACATATTATGCTCCCAGTAAAGAGCTCAGACTTCAAATTGACGCATCTAAGTATGGACTAGGTGCAGTCCTATTGCAGGACTAAGAGACAGCAAAGTCAATTATGCCCAAATTGAAAAAGAGCTATATGGCATTTCTGTTCTGGATGCAAGCGCTTCCATCAGAATGTTTATGGCTGCCACATCATTGTGGAAAGTGACCATAAGCCACTAGAGTCCATCATGCGAAAGCCACTCACATGTGCCTCCAAAGCTACAGAGGATGATACTTCAACGTCAGAGGTACGATTTCACCATCATCCACAAACCAGGCAGGGATATTCCTGTTGCAGACACCCTTTCCAGGGAATCACTGTCTGACCAGGACAACAGCCTCAGAGAGGGCATGGACTTGCAGGTGCATATAGTGTACAGCAGCTTACCTGTCAGTGACACAAAGCTAAAAAGAGCAGAGACTGAAAAAGACACGTAGTTAATGCTACTAAGGAAAAAACTCGCAGACTGATGGCCGGACGAGAGGAGAATATGCCCTCAGAGCATAGCAGAATACTGGAACCACCAAGATGAACTTTCACAGATGAACAGCATCATATTCAAGGGTGAGAAAATCATCATTCCCATATCACTACGTCCAGAAATGTTGTCCTGAACACATGCAGGTCACATGGGCATCGAAAATTCAAGCAGGGAGCCTGTGACATCCTATTATGGCCCGGGATGAACAAGCAGATCGAAGAAATGGTTGGTAAGTGTCCCACCTGCCTCTAACACAGGCCCTCCAACACGAAAGAACAGTTGCCACTGATCTGTTTATGTGGAACAATGAGAACTATGTAACCACAGTAGACTATTACAGCTGGTACTTTGAACTTGACAAGCTACACAGCACAACAGCTTCTGCTGTGATACATAGTCTGAAAGCAATGTTCCCCAGACATGGCATACCAGACACCGTTATATCAGATAATGGCCTTCAATACAAGTGTTATGAGTTCAAAAGCTTTGCCAGCACCTGGGAGTTCACACACATCACCACCAGCCCACACTATCTTCAGAGCAATGGTCTTGCAGAAAAATCTGTGCAGATCACCAAATCACTCCTGAAAAAAGCCAAAGGTGACAAGAGAGATCCCTACCTGAGTTTCCTAAAGCATTGCAACACTCCACTTGACAACTTGAGATCACCAGCTCAGCTGCTTATGAGTCGTTGCTTACGCTCCGTCCTACCTAGCACCCACCAGCAGCTGCAGCCCAAGGTGATCAGCCAAAGAGGTGTTCACTCCAGCAGAGTTCAACAGAAGCAACACCAGAAAAAATACAAGACAGGTCAGCCAAGCCGATGTCACTGCTGCACAGAGAACAAAGCATCCTATTCCAGGAGCATGGTTATTGGAAACCAGCAGCTGTCATCCAGCCAGCTGACACTGACAGATCATATCAAATACGCACACCTGAAGGACAAGAATACAGACGTAACAGACATCACCTCCTTGACACAAAAGAAACACGCAACAGCCTGATCACAACATGCAACATGCACCACACACCTCACCGACCATAAGTGAGGCAACCCCTTAGACTGTTTCTTATCAGACAAGATATGAACGGGACGTCAAACCTAGAATTGTTCTGGACTAAAATATGTAAAAGGGTGCAGGCGGATTGCTGCCCTTAAGAAAGAAGAAAATAAGAAAAACTTAGTTATGTGAAATACTGTTTTATTGCTGATGTTTGGTTTTGCTGTACCATAGCTATACAGTCCTGCTCACCATTATTGGCACCCATGAAGTTCAAGTACATAATGTGGAATATCTTCTGAAAAAAATGAATCAAGTGAAACATTTTTTTTCTATAGAGTGCTGTGTGACTGGTATTGGCACCCTTTCCTGTAAATCACTATGGAAACACATTGTGACTCACCTTTGGTAAATCACAAATGAGAATCACCTGTGATAAATTGTCTGTGCCCATGTGACATGAAATAACCAATGAACGATGACTTCCGTGTTTTAAAAAGCCACCTGTTATCCCCTGTTCCTTTGTCACAATGGTGAAGACAAAGGAGCTGTCTGAGGACATCAGAAGTGCAATAATTCGCAAACACAAGACCCCCAAAGGGTATAAGGCCATCTCCAAAGACCTTGGTATCCCTGTTTCAAAGGTGCGTAATGTGATTAAGAAGTTTCACAAGCATGTAACTGTCAAGGACCTCCCTGGACGTGGGGTGAAGAGAAAAATTGATGACAGAAGTCTTCGAAGGTTGGTGCGAATGGTGGAAAAAACACCACATCAAGCATCCAAAGACCTGAAGGCCAAACTGGAACAGTCTGGGGTCATGGTTTCAACAAGTATCATACGCCGCACATTAAACCAAACAGGGCTTTATGGGCGAAGGCCAAGGAAAACACCATTCCTGAAGCAAAGACATAAAAAGGAATAATCTTTGCCAAGGAGTACCTGGACAAACCACAATCCTTCTGGGAAAATGTTCTGTGGACAGATGAAACAAAAATAGAGCTGTTTGGCAATGCACACCAACAGTTTGTTTACAGACGGTGCAATGAAGCTTACAAGGAAAAGAACACCCTCCCAACAGTTAAGCATGGTGGAGGATCCATAATGCTGTGGGGCTGCTTTGCTGCATCTGGTACTGGAGGCCTTGATCGTATCACAGGAATCATGAAATCAGAGAATTATCAAGACATTCTAGAGTGACATGTCCTACCCAGTGTTAGAAAACTTGGTTTGAGTCGAAGATCATGGGTCCTCCAGCAAGACAAAGACCCAAAGCACACATCCAAAAGCATGCAGGAATGATTGAAAAGGAAAAAATGGACTGTTTTAAAATGGCCAGCAATGAGTCCTGATCTCAATCTGATTGAAAATCTTTGGTATGAGCTGAAATCTGCCATAGGGGAAAAGAAACCTGCAAACGCTCAAGAGCTTGAACAATTTGCAAAGAAAGAGTGGGAGAAAATACCAGCTGAGAAGTGTAAGAAGCTTATAGACTGCTACAAGAAACGTTTGGAAGCTGTCATCACTGCCAAAGGGTGTGCAACCAAATATTAAAGAGGGGTGCCAATATTGCTGCACATGCTGTGTTTGCTGTTCTTCTTTGAAATTACAATATGTAAGTTGAAAAAACAATTTCCTTTGTTAAATTACTTTGGACCTCCAATGAAAAGATCCTGATGATATAAATTTGGTACATTTCCATTTATTTCTGAAGATATTGTAGAGATTATGCAAAAAATGAAGGGGTGCCAATAATGGTGAGCAGGACTGTATGTTAGATATGGTTGTTTATACCATACTGGTAACCTACAAGGACTGCAATCTGAAATATATGCCTTGGTCTTTATCAAAAGAAGGGGGATGTAGTATTCTCATAGAATATATAAGCAAAGGTTTGTCATTCGTAATGTTAAATCTACGATTTATCAACAAGCGCCCCTATGGGTTGCTGAATGATGCTTGACTGTGATTGGTCTAGAGCACACTTTTTGTTTCCTTTTATCTGCGCAGTCTCAGTGTGAGAAGTTTGCCTTCCTGAAGCAACAGCTAACCTGTATGTTCCCTGCAAGTTAATAAATGCTTGAAGTTACAGTTTGTCATCCGAATGCCTTTTGTACATGTGCAAAATAAGACAAACCCCTCTTGTGATAAAGTAGATGTAGTTGTATAAACAGCTTGTGTTAACACATTCAGACAGCACTGGCTAGACTAAACACATTGTAAAATGATTTTCTTTCTCAGACTGTCAGCCTATTTAATCAGAGTCTGGGTTCAATGTGGGATAGAATGAAGAGGAGGCAGATTGGGACTTCATGGACTGCATGGAGACTAGTGACCGCTGATGGACAGAGACAAAAGGACACACAGACAGATGAACATATCCAACACTGCAGGGTCTTCGTGGACCACTTGGAAAATACAGAACAGAACTTGACCCACATTGCAGCCTTTTGTTCAAACTAAGAGTCATTGAGTTGGAAATTTTAGACATGTCCTCAGATATCCAACAGCTACACTTCAGTATATGATTATTATAATGCTGAGTGTGAATGCAGAGCTCCACTGACCCATGGCCAGAATAATGTTTGAATCAAAGCTGAATCAAAACAGGCACAAACTGACTTAAAGAAGTATTTCACCACCAGAGGCCCTCACATAAAACTATGTTGTCCCTGAGAAGAAAAATGCAAATACTTTTAAAATTGTGCTACATGACCAAAGAAAACCAAGAAAAAGGACACTTTTACTGGAGAGTTAGCAAACCTACAACTACCAGAATGAAGCGCACCTGACATAATGCAGAGTGGTCTATGTGAAACAATGGCAGCCAGGCAGGTCTCGTATTCCAGTTAAAACAGCAAGCAAAAATATATTTCTGAAAACATTCGAAGCAAGAAATATGCAACTCGGTAAAAGAATCTTCGATTATATTTGATCGGTGCTGCTTAGTGTTAATGTTTGATCTCCTTTATTTAACAGATTCTCATCCCACTGGTCACATGTTGCTGCTTTTGCCGTTGACTTGCGCCAGTATTGTTATGTCAACAAAATGCGTGGTGGGGTGAAGCTTCACCATGTGCATGTTTAGACAACAAAGCACATGGCAACTGACACCAGGATGTCAACAAATGGACATGCTCGCACTGATGGTTGGGATTAGGGGAAGGAAGCACATGGTAAGGTATAGAAAAAAAAAACACATCACATTCAGATAGGAAGTGAACACAGGATTCCCACATCCAAGTGTGGGTGTATTGGACTCATCCACCATCCCTCCCAGCCGCACTAAAGGGGCCCTCATGCTCCTTATATCAAGTTGTTACCAACAGCATTTCAACCTGATGCTGTCCTGATGTGTTACATGGGCACGTGGTTCTATCCAGCCACATTGTCAGGTGACAATGTCCTTGTGCATATCTGGCAGACATGCGGGGTGTCCTCTGGCCATCCGGTCAGGTAGCGTATAATAACATCGTGACCAGTTTTGTCCGGCTGCATTCTCAGCTAATGCTGTGCAGCAGTGTTTCTTGCACATGTAAGAGGTGCCTTTTGGCATCGCATACTTACACCAAAAAGCACTGACAGTGGCGCTATTTTGCCAGTGTGGAATGAGAATGGGCTGTCTATTTGGCCTCGATTTTCAATGTGCAGGAAGCAGTGTGGTGCCCACTTCCTATCCACAAACTTTTGACATTGCAGAAAAATGGGGTGTAAAAATACATTTCTAAAAACATTTTGAGGGAGACAAAGGCAGTGCGGTAATATATTCTTGATTTATATTTAATCAGCACTGCATAGTTATAGTGTTTGATGCAGCAGGGTTGACAGAAAAGATGAAAATGCAATAATACAGCCTTAAGCTTGAGCAACAGCCCCAAGAGCCAGTGTATGATCATTTGGTGGTGTTTTGCTGTGGGGGATGCAGGGAAATTCCCCCACTGATTAGATGGAGGAAAGTTTACCACACTGTGCCTTAAAACATCAGACCAGTTTACGTATTAACAAGATGGTTTGAAATGTGCTAAATACCTAAAACTCAACTGGAACTAAAATCTAAAATGAACTGAAACAGGAAACTAACAAAGGCTGTTGAACAGCTAGTGGAAACTTTTCAGACCTATCAGTTTGTGTGTTGCTCCTCGCTCTGCTCAGTGTTGTGCAAATGTTCCAACTACATGTGAAAGAGAAAAATAGACCAAGACACACAAAAGCAAATACAGACAACAGCATGTTCATGGCCATTCTCTTGTAAATCTCTTATGCAGACACTGTAAACCACAGTGAACTCAAACACCTGCCAAGAGCTCTACTGAATGAGCTGACCATCAATCAGTCTGCATCCAGAGTCAGAAAACATGTCACATATGCAGCTGTGATTGGCTTTTTGTCAGTGATGCTTTCTCAAACACCAGACAGAGAATTAGTGGTGTGTCCCTGGACGCTAAAGTTGTATGTAAGTTAAAAAGTGACATGAAGCAGTCATACGCATGCATTACCAGCTTATATTAGGACCTGTGAGTTCTATCTAGATGGCCATAAATGCAGTGTGTGTCTCTCTTTGTGATGTTAAGATGGAACTTGAAGTTGATGCCATATGGTTTCAATTTGAAAGAGACATGACTGAAGTCTTTATTACAGACTGAGCAAAAATAAACAAGCCATGTAGCACACATTTTTGTGTTAAGTGTGTACTTAATGAGAGCAAGTCTGCCACAAACACAACAAGGCAAACTGTCAAACTCAACAAGCTTAACAATTACTTTACCAGAGCCTCCATCAGCAGAATTAACATATGAGAGATCCACTTGAGAACAAAGATAATGATAGTCGGCTGAAAATAGCCCAGCTGAACATTCATGCTTGAGAACATGTACTTGTGTGCATGTGCACACAGATAAGCATGGCTGTAATCATCAGCAATAGGCAAGTAGATGTGCTTAATCTCAGTGTGTAGTGCATAACAGAACCAACAATGTTACCTTCACTTAGAACACAAAAATGAATCAAATGGGCTTTTCATGAAGCCTGAGGAATGTCTTACACAGGTTTGAAGCAAGTGGTAACATAATGGGGTCAAGCAAGCAATCAAGATGACATTCTTAATACAGAATGCTGTACTGATGCTGCCTTCAAGCATCTCTTCTGAGATTCTTTGTAATCTGGAAATACCAGTTTTAGTGCATTAAAATGCTTTTGATAAGAAAATATGCCTTATTACTGCTTATGACACCTAGAAGTGGTTTGTATCTTCATTACTGAAAAGAGTTGCCACTTAAATGACTGAGAATCTTCAAAGGCAACAAATTAATCCATACCAGAATTTTATGATCTGGAATCACTATAGGCTCAATCACTATGACATAGTGCTAACAACAGCAGTCCCTTCTGGAGAGAAAACTGGCTTCTGATGTGGATTGCAGATATCTAAAACCAGCAAAATTGTTGTATTTCTGTTGTCATTTTAACAGTGTAAAGATATATAGTTAAACATGTAAGCGCTTGTGTTGTCTTAAACAAGATTGTTGGAGTGGACATGAGGCTCTAGTTTGAACAGTGGTGTTTTATCACTTTTTGAACAAAACCAAAAACTTCTCAAGAAAATACGTAAGGAATGAGCAGTGTTTGTGTGTTTGTCTAATGTCAGCATTCGTGGCTAGCAGGCTTATGACATACCAATATGTTCTCATCCCAACTTGTCACATTATACCGCTTTGCAGTGGGCTTATGCATCTACATATTATGTTTTAGGTATCCTTCAGTGTCTGCTATTTACGCTGTACTGTGATGTCAACAAATGCACGTGTTGGAATGACGTGGTATGTTGTGATGTTTAGACAACATCAGCACATGGCAATCAACACTAGAACTTCAACAAACACACATGCTAGCAGGGATTAGGGAAAACATCACATTCAGATGGGGAGCCAACACCAGACTGCCACATGAAAGTCCGGTTTTGTTGGGCCTATCCACTGCCCCTCCCAACCGTTCTGCCAGGTGTCATGTGACACATGACAGGTTCCGTCAAGTGACGCTTCTTATTCGCCTATCAGGCTGACATGGCAGATAGCGATGGCATGTAATAGCACCAGGAATGGTTATGTCCAGCAGTGTTCTCAACTAATGGTGTCCGGGGGCGAATCATGTACACATGAAAGGTGCCTTTTGGCGTTACACACTTACGCCAAAAGCACTGTAACTGCCGCTATTTAATGTGTTGGGAATGAGAACGGCCGGACCCATCACTGCTGCTGTCACACAGGCAAAAGGCAACATTTTAACCAGTTCTCTAAATGGACAGATTTTTCACTGAAATGCATCTAAGATAATGGTTTACATCGTTAGCTTCTAATGCTAGCAGTATTGGCCTCTGGTTGACTTTTCTTAGTGGTAACTTTACTCTCAGCACAGCCAGCAATGAATACTGACTGTAAATTCAAAATTAAGTTTTCTAGCAACTGTGAGAATAGTGATGAGCGAGATAGAGTCCGACAGTCCTTTCATTGTTGTAGTTGGTCACAAAGTAGAAGGCTTGGACAGGTCATGTGATTACATAGCTAGTTGGTAGAGGGGAAGCTGGTTGAACACACTGCCGTGTGTAAGCCATTATGTTTCTCTGATGCGGTGGAATATATCTCTTGTCATATTGTGTCTGTGTTTGTGTGTGTGGGTGGACCAATATACAAACATGTTTGTATGCACACTCTTATGCCTCCCACACACACTCACGCTCACACACACACACACATCCTGCAGTCAGACAAGTGTGTGACTCTCATAAACACATTTTGATGATGTTGACTTAGTGACAGTGTTGCGCTGTCAAAACGGCGATGCTGTTGTGTTTAGAGTCATTAGTTTCACAATGGCCGCCTCGTTTGTGAAAGGTTAGCCACAATTCAGCTAACAGCGACTGATTTTCTGTCAACAGCATATGGGTCCACAATGAGTGATGATTTGTGACTGATTCACAAATCTGAGTCTGTGCGTTTTTGTCTTGTGATGAAATAACAGTGTTGTTCATGTGAGGGAGGAGCTGTTTACTGCCTCTGTATGTCGAGAGGATTACTGACGTCTTCTGCTACAAGACTTTATCAAATCATAGTACATGGTAAAAGACAAAGAAAAATACATGCAGCTAATTAGAATCTCTGCTGTATTATTAATACACAGCACGTTCTCATTATAATTTCATTAAATATCACCACTTTGACAGTGATTGGCATAGAAAGCCAAGAACCAACTTTCGCATCAGCATGATACGCCCCTGCACGGGATCAGTTGAGAATAGAACCGTTTGCTTTGGTATTATACACCTCAGGAAAGCACCATCAGCTTGATACACAGACAGGCGGCACAGACAGGCGGGATTACTTAACACAGAAAGACAGAATCTATTGCATGCGCATGATACGCCACAGAATGGTGTCATGTTGAAACACTGCCTGTAACAATGTAATATAAGGAGCAGGAGGGTGCATGTAGGGCAGGTGGGAAGTTTTTTTTTTTTTTTTTTCTACACCACACCATGTGCCTCCCTTCCCTAATTCCAAGCATCCATGCCAGGATGTATGGCTATTGACTTCCTGGCGTTAGTTGCCTTGTGCCTGTGTTGTCTTAACTTAAGCAAGAGCAGTGTCATCCAGCCTTGTACATTTGTTGACATCACGGTAGCGGTATCCTGGGACGTAAACAGCAGATGCAGAAGGATACCCAAAATGTAATATATAGACGTGGCGGTACACTGCAAAGCTACAACAGGTGATGAGTTGGGAGGAGAATGTTGTAATACACCAATTTAAGTGTATCACCTCATGAGTATATAACTTGACTCAACAAAAATATACACTATTGTAGTATAAGTGCTCTGTGTAGGAAGCACACTCCTTTAGATACATCAAATATATTAAAAAAAAATTGATTTTCGCTGATTTCGGGCACAGTATACCTATTCTGTTCAAACAAAGTTTAGCAAAATTGCTTGAAATTATGCTCAGTTTCCCAAAAATCTAAACAAAAGTGCATAACTACACATCCTACAAAATTCCAATTTTAAAGTTCATACAAAACTCACCATTCAAAACCATGTCATAGTACATTCAAATCAAATGTAACTCTCAGACAACGCACACATAACAGACTACAAGACAACTTGGATGGATGGATTCAAAATACTGCTACAAAATGTGTAATATATGTTCTCCGAGAAAAAAATTGTAACTGTGGAAAATCACAGACGGACTATCCAAATAACCTTCTCAGAAACAGCTTGGTGACAGAATTTCAAATCAGTACTGTAATAAATATTTTTTACATTATAGTGAATAAGGGAATATATGCTGCTGACCTTTTCAGTGCATTTACATTATGTTAGCAAATGTTTCATTATTGTATTAGTCCAACTACACCTGGATTTTTGAAATATGAAAATGTCAGTCAGACTGAAATCATACTAATTGGAATTTCCTTGTCTTTATTTGGGTTTCAATTTCCCTCTAACAGATGGCATTACTGTCATTGTAATCAGTGTATTCACCAAGATAGTCTCCTGTTCAGCTGTGAGAGGGCTCTGCCTGCCCCAGTAGATGGATCCTTTCAGTTACTGACCTTTAGTCATCCATCACCTTCATGAAAACTCGCTGATTCAGTCTATTTACAGGTTACATGTATCTCAACAATAAGGCAAATGGTCTGTTTTCCCTTTTGAAATAACAGACAATGGATGCAGCTATGTAACATCTTTTGTTGGGTTGCAATGGCTGTCCAGCCCCTGGCTTTATCACAGAATCTCCGTCCTCTATCTTCCTGCCATAGACAGGCAGGGTAGGTTATTTATTGTATGATATCTTCACAACTGTGTATGTTACTTTCTCTCTTTATGTAGACTGCAAGTTGAGATAATAGGCGGGTTTCTGTCGACCCTCAAATTGAACTTGCGAACATATAATACACCTAATCATTATTTAAAAACTCCCATTTATCACAAAAAAGTTTTTAGGTTCACATGAGGTGGTTTTACAGGCAATTCAAAAAAGCCAAATTTGCAAAATTGCAATGGAATCACTTTTTTGGCTTTTATAGGTCACATGATGCTATGGCTATGTGCTTGTGGAACTGGCTCCCTCATGATGCAGCAGGCACTACAAGAGGTGTTAATGCATCACATAACGTAACCCATAATCTCAAAAGTTGAGCGGATCATCCGGAAGTTTTGAATCCACAATTCCTCTGGGAAAACCTCCCAGAAATCCCTAATATGTGGCCGCTCCCATGTATAAGGGGCTCGTACATGTGAGCTCGCATAACACGCCTACGTGGCCTTGGATTGGAAATAATGACGGCTAGTGTGGTGGCTACAGTAGAAATAAAGCTGCTAATGTTTTGAACATCCATCACCATGCTTCTTGGAATGTTATCCCCAGAGGAGAAGTTGCAGAACATCACTCAGTGGAAACACAGTCATCTCACAATTTTGTTTTATCAACATTTCAAACAGTTTTGTGCATGTCTGTAATGGAAACCTGCTGTATGCAATTGGTGTGGTTCATATGTGTGTGATGGACAGGATTTAAGAGCTGAGTGCAGCTGATGTGTGTTCACTGTGTGTTCAGCTGGAGTATGTGTTGAGATCGAACTTGAATGCAGTTATTTGAGGATAAAGCATCTTCAGCCTTGACATACTGTGTATACTGTGTGTGTGTGTGTGTGTGTGTGTGTGTGTGTGTTTGTGAGTGTGTGTAGGAGGTTGTTCCTTTGTTCCACTGAGCAAAGGCGCAAAGGCAGTGGGGAACAGGGTTCTTACTTCTGTCTCACACCAGTGAACAGGTGTGGGGGGTCAGGCATCTGGAATGTGTGTATGTGTACGTGCATGTGTGTGTGTGTGTGTGTGTGTGTGTGTGTGTGTGTGTGTGTACTGAGAGTTGCTGTAGAACATGTTGAGACGTGGCGCTCAGTGGCATGGAACTGATTGCCCTGCCAAACCCTGACAATTACCATCCGGGCTTGGAGACATCACCACACACATACAGACCACTTTCCATTTCCAGGCTCTCTCTCCAGCCCAGCACCCAGTGGTGCCTGTCATTCTCTGACCATCATGCCATGGAGGGAGATATGTGGAACAGGAAGATATACTGTGCTGCTTATGTCTTTTTTCTGCATTCCTACATACTGTTGTTGCTGCCTACACATTTGTCAGGCCTCTCTCACAACACACAGGACTACCAAAGTCACTTTGGTACAATCATGGCATTAGATGCTGAAGATGCAGGTATTATCTATGGGGAAGAGGAGACCGACCAGGCCGTTGTGCTGCTTTCATGTGCTGTCAGAATTACCGTACTTGCCAGTTCAAAATACGACAATCTGACAAATAGCTCAATGCACCTATATGTAGAAAAGTAGGTATTTTCTGTGTAACCCAAGGTACTGTGAGGTGACAGCAATCTATGACCTTTATTGATCCCAAATGTTAAACATCTTTGTAGTAGCACTGATGATTGTCACTGCACTATTTTAATGGAAGCAAGCTACACTGGGTTAGATTGATTTGGTTGTAGTTAAGTTTAATGGATGGCAGTCCCCTATTCTCAAAAACATTTTTGTATGTGGTAAATGTAACAAAAAAAGGCAAAATTGCACACCTACAGAATGTTTATTCCATGTCATGAATTTTACTATAGAAAGGAAGGGTAAACAAATTTAAATTCAGGGGCTTCCTGGGACTTCCGGCAGAATGGAGTAGCTGTGATTTCCTTAGCTCCCATCACTCAGCATCAATTTTGTCAAATTCACTCAGCCTGACTACTCAACATCTCTACCAAGTTTCACAAAAGAGTGTGTGAACAAACTGTACATCCCAAGATGATGACTAGATCCAGCAAAACCTCAAAAAATCCAGAAAATCCACCGGTTAGCATTGACAACGCTACGTTAGCTATGATGTTAGCGTACCTGCAGGGGGACCTCTGACTGGCCCGGGCTCACTAGCCATCTGCTTTGAAGATAAACTTATAGGAACAGATTCAAAACTGGACAAAATGCAGACAATGGTAACAGACCATAAACAGTACATCTCCGATCTGGAATCTGGAATGAACGAGCTGCAGTCATTGTAGCCATCGCTAACCTCCTTACCCCTGACAACATTAAACTGAAGGCTAAACTCACCAACTTGGAGGGACGAAGCAGGCGATGTGACCTTCAGATTTTGGGAGTATCCGATGTAGTCAAGGGCACCCAACCAACAACAATTTTTTTCAGACCTTCTGGTGAAAGTAATTTAGAAAGACGTGCTCCCATCCCTGCCAGAGCTCGACAGGGCTCAATGCGCATTGAGGCAGAGCTGGGTCCGGAAGAGAAGCCCAGAGCTGCGATTAAACATTTCCACAAATTTCAGATGAAGGAACTAATAATCCAGATTGCCTGAAGGATGCGCATCCAACTCAAGCACACGGACAAGCCAGTCTACATATATGAAAACTATTGTCTCTAAGTGATGGAGCAGCACACCAAGTACATGGAGATTATGCTCCAGCTGTTCACCCACAATCTCAAGCCCTTACTGCTCTACACGGCGCAGCTGTTCATCATGACAGAAGATGGACGCAGATGGCGTCTCTCCTCAGTGCAAGAAGGCCCAACAGTTTTTGGTGACACACAAGAGCCGGAACACCCAGTCTGCCAGGAACTGACCCAGTAAATCCGTCTGTGGACCGTCCAGGTTGTGTTTATGCCAACAAGTAGCTAACGCTATCTACCCTAATGCCCGCTAACATCATTTCATTTGGACAAATGTTTTGACATTTCCCTGATGTTAAAAGTGAGCATGAACTGCACTTAAAACCCTGCGGAAACACAGGTCAGTGCCTTACTGGTCTCAACTAGCCTAATTTCTGAGGGTGGTAAAATTACATTAAAACAGTGGAACATTTTTATAATCGGCTCTCAGGGGGGTCGATGGGCTCCACCTATTTGTTTTACCATACTGGTAAAAGTATGTGCTGATATGCTGTTTGTTTCATTTCATTAATAACGTTGTTCTGGCAGCTTTGTTCTCCGTTTGCAACTGTCCACTGTTTTGGATTTAGTTTGACGGGAAGGTGTTTGTTTACCATTTTTTTTAGATGTTTTGAGACCGTCCATTTTCAGCTTCTGGGTGAAGCAAGCTGCTTGCTTGCTGAGTTCTTTATATGTTCACTTGTAATCCGCTGCTGTGTGATAGAGAGATATGAGGAGTAAACGCCGAAGGGGTTCCAGGAGAGTGCCCACAACGAGGCACCTGAGTGCAGTGGTCACATGTTTTTGTTTTTTGTGGGAAGAGAGCTTCGGGTGTGTGTGTGCAAGGGGAGGGGTGTGTTTTTTTGTATTACTGATTCCTTTCTCTCTAGATTTTTGTTTTTGTTTTGTTTTGTTTTGTTTTGTTTTGTTTTGGTTTGGTTTCGTTTGGTTTCGTTTGGTTTCGTTTGGTTTCGTTTCGTTTCGTTTCGTTTCGTTTCGTTTCCCACCAAGTAGCAAGTATCTGTGCACCTAACTGGGATGAGGAGCGTTTCATCTCTAGGCTATTTGCTGCTTTACCCAACGTTGAGTCTTAAGAAATTATCATTGGTGGGGACTTTAACTTTTTACAAAATCTTGCTCTCGACAGATCCTCAACCAAACCTTACTCCCTAACCAAATCAGTCAGGCTGTTAAGTACCTTTGCAGCAGAGCTGGTCCTGTCTGATCTTTGCAGGCATACAGTTCCAGACAAAAAGTCATTTTCTTTTATTTCTCAGGTACATCATACTTACTCTTGTATAGACTTTTTTCTCTTGGATAACAGGTTACTTTCCGAAATATATTCATGTGAATATCACAATATTATAATTTCTGATCATGCCCCCACTTCGTTAGACATACATTTTGTCAATCATAGCCCCACTCCCAAACAATGGAGATTCAACTCACATTTGCTCGCGGATGACTTATTCACAAATTCGTTAAAGCAGACCATTTCCTAATTTTTTTTAAATCAATGACACACCTGATGTGTCAAGAGGGACCCTATGGGGAACTTTAAAGGCATACTTAAGAGGCCATATAATATTACACACAGCCCACCTAAGAAAGAGCGATTAGTGTCAGCAGCTAGAAATCGATGATAGAGATGCTAATTGCCCAATGATGCCCAATAATGAGATTCTACACCCTCGAATTTTACAAGAAGTTCCCCCTCGCTTCTTCCTGTTCTGCGGGATTTGTATGATGAAGCAGTGTCTAAGGGCCATCTCCCTCCAATGCTGACTAATGCTACAATCATTTTTTTAAAAAAAGATAAAGACCCCTTGCTGTGCAGCAGCTACAGGCTCTTTTCATTGCTTAATGTGGTCTATCAGATCCTGTCGAAAAGGTATTCTTTCCACAACACAGGACTCCTAAACCTACTTAACATTCCTGGCTCCAGCCTCCCTGAGGTGGTAGTGTTGTTGGATGCTGAAAAAGCCTTCGACAGAGTGAAATGGAATTATCTTTTTGACATTACGGAAAGATTTGGTTTAGGTCCTGGTTTTATTTCATTGGTTAAAATGTTATACTCCTCCCCAGTAGCATCAGTGCAAACAAATTATATGATCTCATCTCCCTTTCACTTGTGCCGGGGCAAGGTTTTAACTATATGGGCATTTTTATCACTAGATGCTTGGCAGATATCTTTAACAGTAATTTTGCACCTTTGCTTAAAAAAATCGAGGACTTTAACAGATGGGCTACTTTACCGTTGTCCCTGGCAGGCTGTGTGGGTTTGGTCAAAATGTTGGTTTTTCCAGAATTTCTGTATCTCTTCCAACACATCCCTGTTCGAATTACAAAAGCTTTGGACAAATTGCAATCTATTTTTTCTCTGGGCCAGTAAACAAGTGCATATACAAAGGAAAGTTCTGCAGCTTCCAAAAGCGTCATGTGGCCCTATTTGGGCCAAAATGGAGGCATCCTCTACTCAGATTTCATTAAGGTTATTACTATGCTCCCGGCTTCCACTGTCTGTCTCTACCGTCAGCATCAGCCCTGTGGTTTCCCAATCTCTCAAAATACGCAGGGAATTCAAAAAAACATTTTAGCTTGCACAGATCTTCCTCGCTTTTGCCCAATAATTCACAGTTTTAAGCCGCCTAACATTGACTCTGCTTTTCGATTCTGGGTTGATAGAGGCATAACTACAATGAAAGACTTGTATGACAAGAGACTTTTCATGTCCTTTGCAGACTTGTCAACTAAATTTCAGTGACCAACATCTCATCTCTTTAATTTTTTTTTTCAAATTAGGCATTTCATTCAGAAACAGTAACCTGACTTTCCAAATTGCCCTTCAAAAACATTAATTGACACTTTTTTTACTGTAGACCCCGTGCAGAAAGGGAATATTTCATCTATATATGACTCCATGGATTCTGTCAGCTCTGTTTTCCCCTGTCAAACCAGAAAGGCTTGGGGACAGGATCTGGGGATCAACATATATGATGACCAATGGAACAACATCCTTAACCTAGTTCATAAATCATCGGTCTGCACTAGGCATGGACTGATCCAGTGCAAAATCATACACAGAATTCATTACACTAACCATAGACTGTCTAAAATATTTCCTCACATAGACAATACCTGCAATAGATGTGGTCAGTCCCCAATTATCCTTGTCCATATGTTCTGGTCATGCCCAATACTAGCAACCTTCTGGTCTGGAATATTCAATACATTGCAGATAGCTTACAGTGTAGGAATAGATCCTAATCCCCTTTCTGCAATTTTTGGTAACCCTCCCAAGAATGAGCTCCCAGTTTAACTTGGCCTTTGCCACCCTTCTTGCCAGGCGCTTAATCCTTCTAAATTGGAATCTCACTTCGCCCCATCTCATAATCGGTGGATCAAAGAGGTTCTGTACAGCGTCAAACTAGAAAAGCTGAGGTTCTCTCTTTAAGGTTCTTTTAGATGACAAAATATGGAGACCACTCTTATCTCTTATAGACACTCTGGACGTTATGCCTGAAGAATGAGATATTATGAATTTCTCTTTTTTCTTTTTTTTTCTGTTTGGTTTTTGTTTTGTTTTGTTTTTCTCCTTTCTTTTTTTGCCCTGATGCAAGTCCTGTTCTTTGTTTCAACCTGTCTTGTATGTTACCAGAAGCAGTTGTGGGAGGTGGGATGGGTGTCAATGCCAATTGTATATTGTTAATGCTCAATAAAAATGTAAAAAAAAAGAATAAAAAATAAGTAAATACAGAAACCTTTAACTGTAATCTCCGAGAATAGTTATCTGGTGATAGATTCATTGGCTGTATTACAAACAATGATGAGAGCTCATAGCGGGAGGAAATAAACAATCTTGCAGAGTGGTGCACAGAGAACAACCTACTGTTCAACATCAGTAAAACCAAGGAGATGATTGTTGATTTTAGAAAGAAGGAGGCAAAGACACACACCCCTGTCTACATCAGTGAGGCTGAGGTGGAGCAGATGAACAGCTATAGGTTCCTTGGAATTACTATCACTGAGAACCTGTCTTGGTCATTGCACATCACCACCCAGGTTAAAAAAACACAGAAAACGCTCTACTTTCTACAGAAACTTAGGAAGGCTAAATTCCAGAGCAAGATCCTGGTTAATTTCTACAGAGGAGCAACAGAAAGCATATTGACTGGAAACATCACCAACTGGCATGGCTCATGCATGGCCCAGGACAGGAAGGCTCTACATCAGATGATTAAAACTGCTCAGAACATCACTGGTTCCCATCTACAGAGCATCAGTGACCTCAGTGAAGTGAGGTGTCTGCACAGAGCCCAAAAGATACAGAAAGACCCAACCTAGCCACAGTCAGTTCACCCTGCTGCTATCTGGAAAAAGGTACAGAAGTAACTACAGAGCAGCTTCTTTCCCCAGGCTGTGAGACTCCTAAACTCTTCCTTCAATGCCAAAATATGTAGCAGGATTTACGATCACCTTAAAATTTCATTTCTTCTTAAACGACGTTTAAGAAAAATGACAATAAACTTACTTTGTACCTTGTACCTTGTATACATGGGACAGAGTTTTGACATCACTGGTGCTGCCATTAGTGCTAGTTCCTTTGGGTTCTGTCCCAAGCTGTCCAGCATGTTTACATGCCTTCAACTTCACCTGCTTGTATTGTCTTGTTCTCATCCCAAGTTGTCACATGTTGCCATTTTGCAGTGGACTTCTGCATCTACATATTGCCTTTTAGGTATCCTTCTGCGTGTGTCCTTCATGTTCCAGGATGCCGCTACTGTGATGTAAACATATCCACATGGTGGGATAATGTATGTGTATGCATGTGGTTATGTTAAGACAACACAAGCACTTACATGTTTAACTATATATGTTTACATGTTACATGTTGGGATGATGCGGCATGTGGTTATGTTAANTATCCTTCTGCGTGTGTCCTTCATGTTCCAGGATGCCGCTACTGTGATGTAAACATATCCACATGGTGGGATAATGTATGTGTATGCATGTGGTTATGTTAAGACAACACAAGCACTTACATGTTTAACTATATATGTTTACATGTTACATGTTGGGATGATGCGGCATGTGGTTATGT